>NC_052618.1:22095934-22395934 GCF_016545825.1 Eucalyptus grandis | reverse complement strand
GGTGCATGAATCTTACAGACGTATAGTGTGGTGTTTAGTAGCGAAGCTTTACTAGCTCCGGCTGATTGCGGCAAGTCATAATATAACCCCCGGAATGCGTTAGAATAGCACGGAAGTGCTGCGGCCTTAACGGGTTTGAGTCATGATGGCACGTAAGGGGAGAATTACCAATAAAGTCCTCAACCTATTGTAATTGTGACAATTGATCATTCCGGCCAAAATTGGCCGGCATTTGGAGACAGTTGGCCCGGTCGAATAACAATTTATTTTAATTTTTTTTCGGATTTATTTATTATTATTATTATTATTATTATTATTATTATTATTATTATTATTATTATTTTACCTTCTTCTTCCTCCCGGCGCCCGAGGCGGGCGTGAGGCCGACTCGCCACCTCACCGGCGAAGGCGAGCCTCGCCCAGCAACGGCCATAGCGAGATTGAGCCTTGCCAGATCTAGCGACGGCGGCCTCACTATCGCCGAGCAAGGCTCGCCTTCGCTAGTGGCCGGCGGGGACAAGCCTCACCGGTGGCCGGTGAGGTCGGCCTCGCCTCTAGAGCCGGCCAAAGGAAGAAGAAGAAGGTAAAAAATAAAATAAAAATTCGAAAAAAAATTTAAAAAAAATTATTAAAAAATTGTTCGTCGGCCGGCTATCTCCGGTTGGCCGGCCAATTTTAGCAGGAAGGACTGAATTAGCACAATTATAAAATGTTTAGAATTAAATTGGCAAAAAAAAAGTTTAGAACTGAATTGACACAATTACAATAGGTTTATGACTTTTTTGGTAATTCTCCCAACACGTAAGGGTGCGTTCATCGACCATTTGCATTAAAATTTTAGGATTTCACTTGTTTGGTGGTGGCGAGTTTGGTGGTGGTGTCTTTTTTTTCCGAAAGGAGTAGCGGAAGAGTTTTGAAGAGAAATTGAAGCTACAGACTTGGCGGAGAAACATGAGCAATGCGGCCAATATAGGCTGGGAAGAGAACTATACTTAATTACAGTCATTGTAAATTACAATAACCTAATCTAAAAATAGTAATCCTACACCACATAAAGCATATATAAGCCTCGTAAATAAGTGACATGGAAAATCATTTATTTGGCCCTTGATTTATCGTAGCCAAACTGCTACACCTCACATATATTATCTATCCGCGAAATGCTTGTCCACGTGAATAACATGTGTTATCGACGGCAGAGGTGATTTCAAAGTAAAACCTTCTAACGATCTGTTTTCATAATTAAATCAATAGGTTTCTTTTAGACGCTGGACGAGACATCCCCATGGTGATATCCTATGAAGCACGGACACATTGCTTCCGTGTCGTGTCCGACACGTGTCGGAGCGTGTCGGACACGTCGACACGCTGGGACACGCTGGGACACGCGGTCAATGCGTGTCGAGTTTTTCGACTCGTCTCAACACGCATGTCGGATGGAAGCGAGAGCGAGGGAGGAGAGACGAGGCCGCGAGCGACGGCGAGAAACCGCCAAAGAAAGAGTAGAGACCGAGGCAAGGGCCGCCGTAGAGACTGAGGCGAGGGCGGCACAGTGATGCTGCGGGGTCAGCGACAAGGCCGCAACTGCAAGTGAGGAAGGGCCGAAGGCGAGGCGGAGGAGGAGGAGAAGGATCGAGAGGAAGAGGAGAGGAAGCGGGTCCTATGGAGGTCGTCCGGCGAGGAGATGGAGATGGATCGAGAGGAGGACCGTGCGGCGAGGGGAAAAAGTGAGGAGAGGAAGGGGTTGCGAGGTCGTGCGGCGATGGGAAAGTTTTTCGGTAGCTAGGGTTTTGGAAAGTTAATGGGGGTGAAGACGAGAAGGACAGCCTGTCACGTGGGTGGGGAGGGGTAAAAAGTGAAATAAATTTGGGATGGGGGAAATAGTCTGACGTGGGAAGGTAGGGAAAAAAAATTGAAATAAATTTAGGAAGGGGGAATAGTCTCTCGTGGGAGAGGGAGGGAAAAAATTGAAATAAATTTGGGAGTGGGGGAAACTTTGTTTTAATCGGAAAAAATAGATAAATAATTTTAAAAAATAAAAATACTGAATTTTAAATGATAATAAATTTTGATCATTGTAAAAAATTATAGATTTTTTTAAATAAGTTGATTCTAATTTTCAAACATAGATACGTATTAATTAATATGTCTTTCGAATTTTCAATGAATTAATTTATTAATATTATTAGTGTAAATTCTTTATTTATTTATGAATTTAAATCAAATTAATTAAAAATAAAAATATTTATTTAATATTTAACGTGTCGGAACGTGTCGAAATTCTCTACTTTTTGAGAAATGACATATCGCGTGTCGCGTGTCGCGTGTCGCGTGTTGGTGCTACATAAGTGATATCCTCGAGTCCCACGATTTGATTCGAATGTGCAAGCGACTTGAAGTCAAAAGCTATAATAATATGAAGAAGAGTCGAAGCCCCATGATTTGATTCGAATGTTCCCTCCAACCCGAAAGTATTGGGGCATTGAATCTACCCATTTGGGGATTTGATCCCTCTACAGTACTTAAGCTGAATCTGGACTCCCTTCTGATATCGACACACAATCATTCGCCCAAAACCATGTGCATGGTGGAAACGTTCTTTGTCGGACAATGATGTCTTGGAAACGGAGGAGATGGGTCACGTCAAATTACCTCCTTTTCACATTAAAAACATAGAAATCAACTTCGCGAGACACAACCTTATTGACGGCAGGTGATCGCTTGAGAGAATCGTTTCATACATAAGGGAGATACTTTATCTAGACTTAATTTATGCATACTCAGCCAATCAAATGTCAAATTCAATTAACCTAAATTCAAGATTAGCAATCGAAAAGTCTTTTCCTCTCTTCTCTTTTCATTGTCTTCTTTAACCTTCAATCACGGGGAGAATTTAAGTTAGTTTCATCCTCACCTTTATCTGTTTTGATTTTCTTTGAGTTTTTTTTTTTTTGTACTTTTCCTCTTTTTTCTCTCCTGATTTAGATTTGGGAGCTATGCTCTCCTGATTTAGTTCTAGATTTGAGAATTTGAACGCTCTAAATCTAGTTTTAGACTTAGGAGTTCTTCTCTACCGACTTAGATTTAGGAGTTTAATAATGTTTTTGGGAATTTGATACTCTCATGCTCTATTCGTGTATAGGTTCTTTACCTCCAGTTTCAATAATGATAACAAAAACTCTAGCATCTTACTAAACTATGAAGATTTGCTCTTTCAAAGGTTAGATCTGTGTTTATTCAACCTATTTTGGTTATCTCTGTACGGCGACAGTGTAGAGGAAACCGAACCTAAGCCCGCACAATCAAATGGAAACACCTTAGTTATTGGAGAAGGAATTTTTGGCATGTGCTCATTACGGACGATGATATGAGATCCAATAATTCGCCACCAATTATTTTTCTTGACAGATCCGTTCTTTTAAAACGAGTGTGTATTTAACCCTGCCAGTATTTTGTTAATTCTCATTGTTTTTTGGATTTGGCTTTGTTTTGTAGTGTTCTGGCTTTTGCTTTGCTTTGATTTGCTTTACCATAAAAGTGTATGTATTTCTCATGTACCCTTTTAAGCCATGAATACAAATTTTTTTCGAAAAAAAAAAAAAAAAACCGATCAAATTTCATGAATCGCATAGGTATCCATGCATGGTCTCTAAAAAAAGAAAATAATTCATGGTACGATTCGTTTAGAAAACACTAGATAAAACATAAATTACAAAGAGAAAATCTCAATAGTACACAACGCGACACACATACTTTTATTATATTGATATGAACCAACATGTTTTCATCCTTATTTAACTATTCAAACGATCAAACCGGTACTTTGATTGAAGGGTTTACGAAGACCGTACCTGCGTCTTCGGCATTGCAGGTCGAGATTCAAGCCCTGAATATTTCTCTGACTCATCTAATCAACTCCAACAAGAATAGGGATTTCCTCCTGAGTCTGACTGCCTTGTGCTGGTTGAAGCGGTTCAGGATATGGACGCATCACCATGGGAGATCAGACCCTTGATCGCCGAAGCTGTAGCTCTCCTCTCTCGTCTTCCTCGTTTGCGTGTTAGGTTTTGCCTTAGAGAGGCTAATTCAGCAGCAAACTGGGCCGCAAAGGCCCAAAACAATGGCTCTTTACCAGACGCTTGGGCTTTGTCCCCCTCTGCTCCTTTGTTAGACTTAATAGCTCCCGACGCTTTTCAAGCAGGATGTAAATTTCGGTTCATATAATGCAATGTTTCTTTCCGACCAAAAAAAAAAAACTATTCGAAAATTTGAATCATAATCAAGATGCTATAAACCAACAAAAAGTGACACACATTATAATAAAATTAATATGAATTATCAGCCGTAATGGCAACACTGTCGACTCGTGTCGAACCGAACTCCGGCAGGGAAGTTTTGCCACTTTCTTTGGTCCAACGTCTCTGAAAAAAGACGAGAAGAGACGAGCGAGAAAACAAACATGCGCTATTCTTTAAAATCAATCGAACTTCGTTATCTTTGGGGTAGACATGTCAAGGTAGAAAATTTCAGGTCATGTAAAAACCATTCTATTCACTCATTAACGAGTTTAATCGTGCATTAACGTGAGTGACAAGCGTAGAAATCTGCGTTGGCTACTCGAAACTGCATAAAGACAGCTAAAGTAAAAAGGTGAGAGAGATAATATTATTTCGTTTTCAAAAGGTGAGAGGAATGCAAAAATAAATTAATTTTCTCGTGTCGGTAAAATTTGGAAAAAGTTGGTAAGTCTCAAAAAATTATGAGTGAAAAATAATTAGTGAACGCCTTATTTCCCTAGTTCTTTGTTGGTAACTTACCAACGACACTTCTTACAAAGTTACCAACTTTTTTGGCAGTTCGCAAATCATTAACTTTTTATCTTTTATCAACTTAGAATTATTTTTGTTATGGATGCTTCAAATTTATCAACTATTACGTGAATTTACTAACCTTTATATGAATGATTTATCAACTTTTCGCGATTAAACTATTAGAAAGTTGTAGATGATCGATTCTCATTTTAGTTAATGACCGACTTTTATTTGTGTTTTAGTTTACCAGATCTTGTGATTGTTTACCAACTTCTTCTTCTTCTTCTTCTTCGACCATGAGCGTGGGAGATACAACTACCTACATGCCCATAGGCACCTAGCAAACTTCACGATTCTTCTTCTTTTTATTAAATATTATTATTATAAAACATCTTAAATTTATCAACTTATATGAATTTACAACATTTGCTTGGCATTTCACATCTTATCAAAATTATTTATTTTTCTTTAATAATTTAGGACCATGTGCGTGGGAGATACAACTACCTGGATGCCCATAGGCACCTTGCAAATTTCATGAACTAATTAAGTCTAAATTTTCGGCCTGTGTATGTGGCCTTTAACCCATAGTAAATTTGTATGTAGTGATTGGATTAGAATACGTAACATCTAGCTACTGAGCTGGAAATCCTCAAAATCTCAATCAATTGTTTTAACCTTGAGGGGCACAGTTCAATTTTCCAAATGTGGCTTTATTAACTGTGCAATTTCATTTTTTTTTTTTTTTTGCTCAGATGCAATGTTATGTTTACTTGATTAAATGAAGTAGCAATGAGACACTTTTATGTACTTTTAGTGTCTCTACAGCGAGTAGCATCAACAGCGTATAAATTAATCACATGATAGAAATGGACACCGACCATAATAGCCCTTATTATGGAGTCACTAAATTAGTACTGGCCAAGGGGGAAATCACAAATCCCAACATAAAGGAAAAATGAATTTCCCTGTTTAGTTTACAGAAGGACAGAGGGAAACCTCCTGGAGGATCGACACCGTTAGGTTTGAAGCATGCTGCAAGATGAATAGAACAGTCTAATAAGTCGGGTTGAATTTTAATTTGTAATGTTTTGAGGCTTCGCTATAATAATAACGTGTCTTTAGAATAAAAATATGTGTTTTTGTATAATATTTGACACATTTACGTTCAATCTCTCACCCCATCAGATAAAAAAAAAAGTATATCGGAAGTTCTAAACTTATTACAAAATGCATTTAAGTCCTAAAGTTTTAGAAGATGCAAGGAAATCATTCTATTAACATGTCTAATTTAACTATTAGGGTTTGCCCCAGCACATGAAAATGTGGAGGTGGAGGATTCGAATCCTCACGGTCTCAGAGGACTTGAGGTTGGGATAATTAGTTTTAGATGTGGGTTTCGATTCTCATATCTTGTAAAGAGACAGGAAAATGTCTGGGAATAAATTAAGAGTTAGAATACAACTGACAAAACAAAAAAACCATATCAAATTTGACTAAGTGAAAAATATTGATATGACTTTATTTTTCTCTCCTTCGTTAATATTAACTAAAGCACTAAAGCATCGTCATTTTGGTCTAGATCCTCATTTTTACCCCAAGCCTTAATTAAATTAGAGTAAAAAAATAATTGAAAGGCTTTTTTGTTTTTAAAGAAAAAAACAAAAAAACAGGGCAAGGGCTAGCAATCAAGCCTAATGTAGCGCTTCATCGAAAAGGGCCGGTGAGGCTGGCCGAAATCTGGGCCACGGCCAGTGATGGACCGATGGTGATGGCGCCGCCCCACCAAGCGAGGACCCGCAAGCTCTGTTTTTTCCTTTTTATTTTTCTTCTTTTAGTTTGTGTTTTATTTTTTTCCAAAAAGAAAAGATTTAGTCTTTTTTATTTTTAATCTAAAAAATTAGGATTTGAACCAAATAGACGTCATTTTAGTGTTATGCTTCGTGCTTTGGTTTACATTAATGCCACATAGGAGAGAATCTAATAAAAAAAATCATGTCATCATTTTTTGTTAACCAAATTAGATGAGGTCCATATAATGACTCAATTGTACCAACCTGACAAGTTTAAAACTTGATTGTACATTTTAAAAGTACTAGCACTCCAATCGCATTTTTATGATAAATTTTACGACTTTTGGTATCATTATCTTTGAAAAAGAAAAAAAAAATCAATCTCCTCATATAAAAATCACGGACTTCATACATATAAATTTTGAGACCATCCAGATACAATCATTCATCGGAAAAGTGCTAAATCTTCAAAAAGAAATATTAAATTCATTTAAAGAAAATATGATATTCATGGGATTTTTTTAGTGAACTCCCCCGCCGACTATGCTCTAGCAACATATCCCCAGATTACATCCAAATATAAAATATGGACACTTCATGGAATTTCTTGATCTTTGAGGTTTAAATAATCCTTGGATTTGGCTTATAAATTAAGCATAGAATAATTCATTTGATTTGCTATGGTTTTTTGTCCGGCTCACAAGCTTGGCTTCCAAATTTTTTTTATCTAATATGTTAATTTTGGTTGCGCACGCACGCGCGTGCACATATATTATATACACACACATACGTATATACCACTATCTTTCTAGGCCGGGATCTGAAAAGAACCACATCTCTAAACAAAGCTTAGTCAAAAATAAAATTTAGAGAGGCGAAAATTTTGACAGAACATGATTTATTAGGATCTTTAAGGATCTGATTATAGAAATCAAAGCGACACTTTCTGCAAATTTTTTTTAACCAAAACCAATTGATATCTTCTCCCAAACTCAATCTAGTTTGTCTGCGGCCAGCAAAAATGGTACGGTATGTACTAAATAAGGAAAAAAATTGTAATAGAGATTTGATATTATTCAGGAAATAAAGTTTGAGTTTTTGTAGGATGATAAAGGAGTTTTAGTCAAATTTAGAATCTACAAAAGAGAGATTTACTGGACAACATAGTAAGCTTGTTAGCAATTGAAATTAGGCTTGCTAATCTTGAAATTGATGAGCGCTTGAATAGAGTTACTCATATTTTATTAGGTGATAAATAGGGATAGCAGATTTATGATCTTAAATTTTTCATCTCAAGAGAACTAATTGATTATCACAAGGTGGAAAGGGTGAAAGTTGTCATTATCAAATATGCAAAAGCTACACATTTTCATGAAAAAACAAGACTGTCTATATTAGTCAAAACAGTGTCGTTTGAGTCCACTACTTTCGGGATTTTCGTCTGCTTTATAAAACTTTAATTTCTCTTGTACTTACTAATGTGTTTAAGCTAAATTCTATGTGCATTTACGGTAATGAGTTTGGACCTTATCGTTAATCTTTTTAATTAACATATCTTATAATCATTTAAGGTTCACAACTTTAACCAGAGAAGTCCACTCACTAGAATTTGAACCAAATAATTGTATATGACATAGAGTTGTTAGGATTGAATTCTAGAGAGATTGTAGAATAAGATTCCGATCATTAAGTCAATTAGAGAGATTGTAAAAGGGTAGCAATTATGTAAAGTTTTTCAATGTGAACACAAAAGAAGAAGAAAGAACAGTTAAGTAAATGTGGAAAAATCACGAGATTGATTGGTCAACGTTAAATTTATGTTTTTCCTTTTTCATAAATCTTACCATTAATGAGGTCTTGATGAGCGCTATTTTAGACTATTTAGGTTTAAACGAAGAATATTACTCAATTAGTCATAATGCTATCGTACAATACCAATTTAGTGCTAAATCTAATTTTGTTAATGTGGTTTAAAACATCTTTTGTAATTTTAATGTAGTCCTTCTAGCTAATTGTGATTGAAAATCACTTACATGGTAATCCACATAAGACAGCTCACTATGTTAGCAATTTCTCGCATCAATTGGCCGAA
The DNA here is from genome assembly GCF_016545825.1 of Eucalyptus grandis. Lineage (NCBI taxonomy): Eukaryota > Viridiplantae > Streptophyta > Magnoliopsida > Myrtales > Myrtaceae > Eucalyptus > Eucalyptus grandis. The sequence goes on along the minus strand of NC_052618.1, from coordinate 22,387,238 downwards.
AAAATTATATTGAAATTTTGATGAAAAGTTTAGGATTCACGAAATTTGAAAAAGTTAAGGGTCGAATAGGCATAACTAATTGGGTAATTATTTCGTTTTAAGGCGTGTCTATAGATTTTTGTAAAGTGGAAATAATATGAGCTTTTCAAATTACTGTTTCATTTATTGTTTATTTATAATCGGTCATTATTATTTATTTAGCTAGCGTTAGTATTTTTGGGATTTTTAGACAAAAGTTAAAAAGATTAAAAATTCAATTTTCAATTTGGAAGAACTCCACCGGGAAAACACTTCATAAACTTATTCAAAATGCCAATCAATCTTATATTCTGGATTGCTCTTGGTCCTAAATCTCCATCTTACCAAATTTATCTTTTGTCGAGATAAACCAAATCTCCATTTCCATAATTAAACTTCAAGAATCGCATTACTTAATTAAAACTACATGCCTTTCTCGTTGTGTTTTCTTCCCCCATCAATCATAAATAACTCCAAAAGTTCACCATGGTTGTCGTAAAGAAACTCACCAAGACACCCAAACCAAGCAAAGGGAGGAAGAAGATTGAGATCAAGAAAATCACAAACAAGAGCAGCCAGCAAGTTACCTTCTCCAAACGTCGGTCCGGCCTCTTCAAGAAGGCAAGCGAGCTCTGCATCCTCTGTGGCGCGCAGATCGCCATCATCGTCTTCTCTCCAGTCCACAAGATCTTCTGCTTCGGATACCCGAATGTCGACTTCGTCATCGACCGTTACATCCGTGAAACGAGCACCGATGTCCCCCAGGATGGAGGTGAAGAAGGAGGAGCTGTTGCGGTCGACAACATCGTGCCAGCCCTGCATGCGCTGAACGAGGAGTACGACGGCGTTTTGCAAGAGCTGGCGAGAGAGAAGCAGCGAGGCGTGCAGTTGAAGGGAGGTGAGAGGGAGAGGATGGGCAGCAGCAGCGGCAGCGGGAGGTTCTGGTGGGACAAGCCGTTGGACGACGACATGGCGGCCGAGGAGCTCGAGCAGTACGTGGTCGCGGTCGAAGAGCTGATGCAGAAGGTTGCCATGAAGGCCGACGACATGATGATGAGGTCGCTCCTCCAGCCGTATGGGGCCACGGTGGGCACGGCGGTGAATGCGGCCGAGGCCAGCGATGCCGACATGGCGGTAAACCATTTGGTGCATGAGAATGAAGGGAAATTCAACGATTATGGCCAAATTGGAGGACCTGGATTTTATTGATGAATGCAAGAAGCCTTTCTTCTTCTGGTCATGATTTAAATTTGGATAGTTTCGAAGGTTTTTTTTTTTTTAATCATCCATCTTTATGTAAATAAAGAAAATTTTAGATTCACTGATGTGCCTCAGTGGTCTTGATTGATCATGCAATGTCTGGACATCCAAGAATTTATCCTATCCTTAGGTTAGACATTTTTTTCCCTATTTTTATTTAGATAATATCAAATGCAATTGGAGAGGAGAAAAGTTGTCTTATGATGCTGAATTCCAACAATGTCGAAATCCTGCCACGGTCGACAATGAATAGCTTTAGATCGGACAGGGAAAAAAACAACAAAGCTAACCTTCTCACGAACCTTCCTCGCCCGTCTTACTTGGTCCATTTAATAACGGAATTTAAATAAGGTGAGGAGGGAAAGCAGCTTTAAATTTCTATTATTTTTGTGCAAATGAGAAGTGAGACCTCCTCTATTTATTCAAAAACCCCCATTGTTGCATAGATTTTCCTTTGACCTAACGATGAAAATCTTAACTCCCCATCTACCAATTGTCCATATTAATTACAACAATACTCTAGAATGGTGCACATTTCCCATATTACCCAAATTTCCCATATTATAGAGTACTCATAAAACCCTAGACTCTTAAAAATTTCAAGGCATGCTCGATCATTTTGGTCGCTTGCTTGATTTGGCCGGCAAGGGACCATTCACTTCTGCCGCCTGTTTACTGGACCCTCAGCGCCACCGGCTCCGTCGTGCGTTTACTTACTCGGTATAGTTTACAATGCTCATGAAAATTCACCAATGACGTATGTGTTATTATATGCTTTTCATTAGGAAATGCTTAGGTCAGTGCTCAAGCATAGATACGCACTCTAACTAAACATAAATTATTAGTTGCTTTTCAAACTTAAAATTCACTGATTAGACATAACATGGAAGACAGAATTTGCTAAAGTTAACCATTAAAATTAAATCGAGACAATTACACCAAGAGTTATAAAACTTGTCGAGATAATAAACCTAACTCCTAAAATTTTTCATTTCGTACATTTATATCCTAAAGCTTGTCACGGTCGTTGACGTCATCCCTTCCGTCAGCGTCGACTTCATCCCTTCCGTCAGCTTCTCAGCTCTGTTAGGTTCTAGATTATTGAAAATTCAACGTGATTAAGAATAAAATAACATGCCATATTTTCCATCCGCTTAAAATTGACAAAATTAATAAAAGGACTCGAACGCATCAAAGTTGAGAGTTTTTAGGATACGAATACACGAAACGGGAGTTTTAGGAGTTTAGTTCAATTCCATGACAAGGTTTAGGATTTTCTTGGTTCTTGTCCTTAAAGAAATCCATTCAGGAATTGATTTCAGTCAGTCAACATATTTCCCATCTGTTTAAAATTTACAAAGTTCATGAAAGAACCCGAGCGCATCAAAGTTATGAGTTTTTAGGATTCGAACACATGAAACGAGAGTTTTAGGAGTTCAGTTCAATTTCATGACAAGATTTAGGATTTTCTCGGTCATTGTCCTAAAAGAAATCCACTTAGGATTTGATTTCAGTCAGTCAACATAATTGTCGGGTCAGCTGTTCAGCGATCGCATAACGCCCGTTTGATCATCCAGTAAACACACAAAATGCGTATGCAACATGTTCTTGCTCATAATAGAAACCCAGGACACCTTCGCAGTTCTTAGCACAGAGAGAATCTGAGGGAATTTACATTTCAGAAACAGATGAAGAAGAACATTCATGCGTGCATACATCAAAGAAAAACTTGTGCGCAGAGAGAGAGAGAGAGAGAGAGAGAGAGAGAGAGAGAGAGAGAGAGCCCATTCTCAGCCTAAAGAGTGGTAGCTGTAGTTTAGTAGTTAGAGATTGATTACCTAAAGTCAGATGCACTGATAAGAAAAGGCTTCTTGCACATTCCAAACAGAGAAGCAAAAAAGAAAAAAGAGGACCCGGAAAAGAAAGAAACCAAAATTCATACATCCTTCAGAGCCCAAGAAGCACATCACCTGTATCTAAGTCCAGCTGTTTATCTTTACTCCAGCAAATCCGAAAAAAAAAATCCGAAGATTCAGTGAGGACAGCTTCGTAGTGCAGACGAGTCTTGCGATTCTTGTTGATCAGACAGTGGACATATTAACTGGTGTTACTACTGCCTGCCTCGCTCCGGCGATCCAACGTCTCCTTATGGGTACGATCATCATTCTCCTTCGTCATCGAGGGTAGTTTCAAAATGTTATCTGCTTCACCTTTCATGTCGGAGCTGGTGTTCTCATCCTTTACTGTTGATGTCTGATCGCTAATGAAATTTGACGAATTCCCCACTTCAGTAGAAACTTTGGCCATCTCCACTCTAATATTTTGCTGGTTGGAGCCGTCACTGGCATGCGCATCAACCCAAGTTCGATTTGGAGCTTGAGGTGAATCCAAAATGTTCTCAGTCCCATTAACCACCGTACCACTCATTGTCAAGTTATTGACAGATCCCATATTCACTTCCGTAGAGCTGACTCCTGCATCTTCTTGGTCCTTGGGATCAGCAGTAATGGCTGGTTTCAGAAGTGAGCTATTTGCAGGGCCAGCCTTGGTATCATCATGATCCTTAATTTGACTTACCACTTCACTGGAATTTGCAGCCTTTTCAGCAACTTGATTTTCTTCCATATTTGACCTCAAGTTATCCTGACCTTCATTAATTTGGTCAGAGATGGTTGAGTTGCTTTCCTGACCTGTTTTACTTGACTCAGAATTGTCATCGGCATCACGTAAACCTAGCTTTTCTGAGTCCACTAATGTAGTTAGGGTGTCATGGGTAACTGCGCTGGAAGCATCATCAGCTTTGTAATTTTCTTCACGTGCCTCGTGCTTACTATGACCACTCTCACTCTCACTCTCATTGTGTTCTTCATCCTCTGAAACATTCTCATCCTCCGCTTGACCCTCTTTGTCCTCCCCATCATCACCTTCAGTCTCCCTCTCATCATTATCCTCTTCTCTCTCTTTCTCTTCATCTATGAACTCCTCCTCACGATCAACTTCTCCCTGCACTTTCTCTTCATCAGGCTCATCGTTCTCATCCTCTCCACCTTCTCTCACTACTTCCGGATCATTAATCCTATTTTCCTCTTCTTCAGGCTCTTCTTCCTCTTCATGTCTCCTTGCAGCTTCTTGATCTGTTACACTATCATTTGCATCCTCTCTTTCATCATGTTCGTGATTGTTCCCCTCTTCTCCCAGCCCTACCTCATGCTTACTTGTTTCTTCATCATGCTCTTCGTTGTGCTGGTTTTCGTCATTCTCTTCTCTGCTTTCCTCTTCATCTTCCACATGATTTGTGATTGTAGCCATTTCATCCCTAAGAGGATGAAGATCCTTTCTCCCAAACTTCACAGCACGACCACTTTCTTCTTTTGCTGCTGTTTTGGCATCCTTCTCATTCAGTTCCCTCTTCTTATCATGTGAGTACTTAACTTGATATATCAACCAGAAGCATATACCAAGCAAAAGTAAAATCTGCAGACCATGTTTTATCTTCACGCCTTTAGATCTCTGATTTCTACTCGATGACTTCTTGAACATCATGATACCTTTCACAATCTTACAGTAAGTTTAGCAAAGCCTGACCAGAATTCACAGTGGGTCAATTTACCAAAACAGAACAAGATGAACAACAAGATAAATGAGAAAAGGTAAGAGTAATACAATACGACACTCCATCAGCCTATCACAACGACCTACAGGTTGTTCCCTCACAAAGTCGATATAACAACTCCACATAAAGTCCCAATTGCTAACCCTTGGCATGTTTCACAGATCACTCCAGATAGCTTCGCACAGACATTCAGAAACCAGTCTATAGGAACGATTACCCATCCATCTTCCCACTAAGTTCTAATCCAAAGTTGGCCACGATAAATAAGATTATTAGGTAGTTAATTCAATTCCTGAACAATCATCTCCAAGAAACACTCAGCCATTAACAAGAACCTCAGAGGAGCTACCATTTGCAGTAATTTGGCACGAATCGACCTATTCGGGACTTCCCTTCGTCTTGAATTCATATACAAGAGGGCAAAAAAGAAGAAGAACTGCGACCATTTTCGTTTCTCAGCGATTACAAGGTGCCCTCGTCTCACACTAACCTCAACCATCTACAGTCTTTCTTGAATACCCTGCAAACTACAGGGACGCCGAACCAAAACCCAACAAGATTACGACCCAAAAAGGGAAAAAAAAAGGAGAGGAGGGCAAAGGAGCGAACCCAAGAAGATGAATTCAAACCACGATCAGACACAGGACTCAAAACCCATCATCAGACCCCCGGAACCCCAAATCTTGCCTCGTTCGAGAACGAATTGTAGAGACAATCATCAACAAAACCGAGCAATACCCTCGACAGAACAGAAGAGAGAGAGAGAGAGGGAGAGAAAAGTGGCTGCAGAAGGGAAGTGGAAGGACAGGAGACTACCTGGCCGGAGGGAGCAGCGAGCGAAGTGGAGTAAAGAGAAAGCGAAGCAGGCGAAGAAGAGGAAGAGAGCTCCGTCGAGGTAACGAGAGTTTACAGGGATCCAAAACCGAGAACGACCACTGTCGTCGAGTATATCGATATAATAATAATATACATATATATATATATATATATTCTACTGTAAAAGAAACAAAGAAATGATATAGCATATAATAAAATGAAATTTGCAGAAAAAGAGAGGGAGGAAAAAAAGGAAAAAAAAACCAAAAACCAAAAAAAGAGAAACTGTCGGGACACTGCCGTCGTCGCCGCCGTGATATTGACGGAGCTTCTAAAGTGATTGTTGAAAAAGAGTTATAATTTCTTGAGAATTCAAATTTTATAAAATAAAATAAAATAAAATAAAAAAGGTTTCAACCTGAAATGTGGTTTTGATGTGGGAAAATTAGTCATATGGGTTGGCCCCATGAAGGCAATGCGTAGGGGTGGTAGTTTTTAGATTGGATCGGTTTACATTTGTGGAATCATAAACCGACCAGATCATAGAACCGGTGATTTCTTTTGTTTTTTGGTTTCTTATAAATCCCTAAAAGTGAGAGTTTTCAAATATTAAAAGAAAAAATAATTTAATAATTAGGGTTTGTTTCATAATAAAAAAATTAATAAATCTTGGTAGATCCATTAGTCCAATAGATTTCTTATTTAGGCGCTTGCCCATGGCCGGCAAAGGGGTGGAGGCCTCGCTCAAACCTTGTCGATCCACAAGTTGGAAAAAGAAAAGGAAAGGAAAAGAAAAAGTAATAAAAATTCGAAAAGATTTTAAATGTCAGCATTAGACACCTCACCTAAGTCGTTTGATGTTTATGTTGACAATTTTTGGCCAAAATTAGCTAGATATACTACATTAATAAATTATTAAAAAATTTAAAATTCAATTGGCACAATTGAAAGATTTAGAATTGAATTAATGCAAATGTAATAGGTTTTAGAATTTTTTGATAATTTTTTATGTCATAATTCTTTCTTGTATCTAAGTCTTGAATTTTAATTATTTATTTTTATTTTTATATATGTTTTTGCTTACAATCGATCTGTTGGTCACTCACGTGTCCTTTCCCTTTTCTCCTCTCAAATTGTGGTTGTGGCTTGGAATTTTGCACGATAGATACGTTGCTGAAAAGAGCAGGGGTCCATAAATGAGCTGTCAGCGTAGGTAAGATCATGCATTCTTGGACATCGCCAATTAAACCTATTAGCGACTTTGGAACGAACGGACGTTGACACTTCATTGTTGTGCATCCTCACTCACGATGCACGTAATCGGACAGACGAGGACACGACAAGACCTTAGTGATATTAGGTGAAGTTGCTGCTTCTTTGATGCCCTCGTCGAGTCGAGTCCGGCCGGACCTCTTGTTTTCTTCCCCATAGGGAGAAATTGAATAAAGTACCGCATGAGTTGGGATCATCGCTTAGCACTCAATAAGGGTGATCGGTTCTCACTCCGATTTGACTTCTCCTAAGTTGTGAGAATTGAGGACTGGATCGAACGGTCATGCGATCGAGAATCGGACCGGGCTAGTCCAATGAAACCAATTACATAGTAGAAAAAAATAATAAAAATTGTAAGAATTAAAAAAAAAACTAAAATTGTTACTATCTTAATGTCTATTTCTATTTTCAAAAATAATTTTTTTTAAGAGTAAGTTCAATTCCTCCTGAAACTGGGAAAGTTCAATTCCCTCGAAAATTGGAAAAATTCAATTCCCCTTGAAACTGGGAACCGAATTGAAAATCACTAAATTAAAATTGAGCAATTTCCGATTCGATTGGTCTAATATGCTCAACCTTGGTACCCAATTCAATTGATCAAATTTTGACGGAATCAATTGACACATCGTAGCGAAAAGTCTGATTAATACTTAATTGGTATGACTAATATAATAAGATTTTCGGACATTGCGCATGGTTTGATTAGATGGAGTGCAAACCTTAGGAGATGAAGGTCACCCTCCTATGTGCGCCCGTGGTTGTTTAGATCTAGGCTTAATTAACGTAAGTAAGCTGGGTTTTCAAAAGCTAGTCAAAATGCTCTGTCAAATTAGACAAACGCAGTGGGGACCCAACTGCCTCTTCAATCAATGCTGGGCTCGGCCTTGCTGAAGGAGGGAGGGCCCATGTGGTTGGGAAACACAGTTGGACCCTGTGCTAGGCCCAGACAGGCTCATCATAACCGTGGAGGAATCTTAGGTTTGGACATTCATCCTCGTTCAATGTCCATGTGAAAACCTAAGAGAGAGTTAGAAGAAGGGGGAGGTGGTATGGGTGGCGGGAGGCGGCGGCGGCGGCAACACACCCACATGCCGGTAAGGGCTGCGGAGCCCTTATGGCCTGCCTAGGGTCGCACAAAACCTAGTTTTCGCTTGTGGAGGTCACGCGACGCCAGGCCGGTCGCCGCCAAGGTCACATGACTAGGGCGAGATTTACACCATTGATGAACATCGTTTTTCCATTATTTAAATTTGCTTATTTTTTATTTCTTTTTAATAATTATCTTGCTTTTAATTTTTCAATTATGCATTTCTTATTTTGTATCTTAGTTTTTCCAAAAGCCACGTAGAATGCCACATCAACATTTCAATATCGGCTCAATTGCCATGCCATCGTCTTATTCATAATTTCGACAGAAGGACGAACTCGAACAAAAACTCATATAATTTAGAACTCAATTGACCAAAAAAATAAAAATTTCGGGGACCTCCCTTAAAGTTCAAATTAGGTATTTAGCTTTTCCTTACAATTCATCATTCTCCTCTCTCCTTTCCTCTTCATCTTCCCCATGATTCGTGATTTTAGCCGTTTCGTCCCGACGAGGATGAAGATCCTTTCTCCCAAACTTCACAGCACCACCACCATCTTCTTTCACCGATGTTTTGGCATCTTTCTCATTCAGTTCCCTCTTCTTATCATGTGAGTACTTAACGTGATATATCAACCAGAAGCATATACCGAGCAAAAGTAGAATCTGAAGACCACGTTTTATCTTCACGCCTTTGGATCTCTCATTTCTACTCGACGACTTCTTGAACATGATGAGGCCTCCTAAAATCTCACAGTCAGTTTAACAAAGCCTGTCCAGATTTCACTGTGGGTCAATTTTCCAAAACAGAACAAGATGAACAACAAGATAAATGACAAAAAAGGTTTAGAGTAATACAATATGATGGAAGAAGAACAACATGAGTGCCATAATTTTCATACGATATTCGTTTTAGTGTTAAAATTCTTTTTCCACTCACTTGAGTGACAAATCGAAGTAAAATCGATTACTTGAGTATCAATTCCAGCAAATCATCTTACGTGAATTTTTTTTTTCTTTTGCTTTTTCACATTTTTTTTAGGGGCTGGTGAGGGTCAAGCTGCGAAACCCTCACCTAATCTAGGGGAGGGGCGCCTCGCCCTTGGCCATAAAGGCCTTGGGCGAGGCACAAATGTGGGTGAGAGGGTTTCTCGGCCAGTGACCCTCGTCGGCCCTAAAAAAAGAAGGGAAAATAGGAAAATAGAAAATTTAAAAATTTAAAAAATTTAAAAAATTCCATGTTAGCACCGGTGAAGCCATGTAGGGCAACTGGCGTTTAGTTAGATTTTCTAGATGAGGCAAATAGCCAATGGCACTCAAATGATTGATCTTTCAAATTTGTGGTATTCAAATGAACGGAAAGAAAGTTTGATACTTAAGTAAGCACTGTATGAAAATTATGACACTCCTGTTCTTATCTCCTGTGTGATAGACTCCATTAGCCTATCATAATGACCTATATGTTGTTCCCTCACAACATCGATATAAGCAATTCCACATGAAGTCCCAATTTGCTAACGCTTGGCATATTTCAAAGAGCACCTTAGATAGCTTCGCATGGACCGTCAGAAACGAGTGGACAGGAAATATTGGGAAAATTACCAAAAAAGTTCTAAACCTATTGTAATTGTACCAATTCAGTCATAAACTTATTTTTTTGACCAATTGAATCCTAATTTTTTTACAATTATTCATGATCAGCTCATCTGGCAAAATTGACGGGCCAGTGCTGATGTGGTAGCCGATTGGCGCCAACGAGCTTTTTTTAATAATATTTTAATTTTCGAAATGTTTTATTAATTTTTTTCCTTTTTTTTTTTATTCCCTTCTCCCTCCTCCCTCCTTTGGCTCCGGCGGGCTTGCCTTGCCAGTCGGTGAGCTACCCAGTGAAGGTGGGGCGAGCCCCTGCGAGGCAAGCCCTTGCCAGATCCGGCAAGGAGGCCTTGCCGACGACGCGACGGCGAGCCCCCCTCGCCGGGTTTGGCGAGGGCTCGCCTCGCTTGACGACCGCGAGGTGTCTCGCCGTCGTTGGGCGATAGCTCGTCTCGCGGTTGCTGCGTGAGGCGAGCCCCCTCGCCGAATCCGGCGAGGGGGCTTGCCGTCATGTCCGGCGAGGCGAGCCCTCGCTAGATCCGGCGGGACTCACCCCGCCGTCTGCGGGCGCAAGCTTGCCGGCGGCGAGGCGAGCCCGGCTGAGTGAAGGAAGGGGGCGGGAGGAGGGAGGAGGGAGAAGGGAAAAAAAAGGAAAAATATAAAAAAAATATAAAAAAATATTTCAAAAAATAAAATATTATTAAAAAAGTTCGCTGGCACCGACCGGCTGCCACGTCAGCGCCGGCTGGCCAATTTTAGTCGGATGGACTGATTGGGAATAATTGTAAAAATGTTTGGAACTCAATTGGTCAAAAAAATAAGTTTATGACTGAATTGGCACAATTGTAATAGGTTTAGAACTTTTTTGGTAATTTTCCCGAAAATATTAAATCTCCATGTTCCTTCTAAGTTCTGAACAACCATCGCCAAGAAACACAGCCGCTAAAAGGAACCTCAGAGGAGCTCCTATTCGTAGTAATTCGGCACGAAACGACCTATTCTACACTTCTCCTTCGACACGAATTCATGTACGAGAAGGCAAAAAGAACACCTGCGACCATTTTCGTTTCTCAGCGATTACAAGGTGCCCTCATCTCACACTAACATAAATCATCCCCAGAAATTTACGCCATGCAAAATGCAGACTCCTCGAATTTACGAAAGAAACTCCACAGAAGGCAAGGCTACCTACAGGGTCTTTCTTCAATACCACGCAAATTACAGGGATGCCGAACAAAACCCAAGAAGAAGAGAGAGAGAGAGAGAAGAGAGAGAGAGAAGCAACTACATAAAAGAAGAGAAAGGACGCGAGAGTAACCTGGAGGAAGCAGCAAGCGAAGTGGAGTGAAGAGAAAACAAAGCAGGGCGAAGAAGATGAAAGAGAGAGAGAGAGTCCCAGGTGAGGAGAGAGCTCTGTCGAGGCAACGAGAGTTTACGGGGATCCAAAACCAAGAACGAGCATTCGTCGATTATATCGATAAATTAATATAACTTATAATAAAATAAATTGCAGGAAAAAAGGGAGAGGGGAACATAAAAAAAGAGAGTATATGCTGGAAGACTGCCGTCCTTGCCCTCTTCGGACCTATCATCTGGCTGTACCTTTCGGGGAATGCAAAGCATGGACCACCGGGCCGGCATCGCGGCCATCAAGGCTGCCGCCCTCAATCCACTAGGGGCATGGCCGGGTCAACAATGGGGAGGGAATCTTTCTCGAACCCCTTACCTGGCTCTATCTAGTCTATTTCTAGAAGTCAAAGCCTTTTGTGCGCTTAGGATCGGTTCTTCCGCCGTTTATATTATCAGAAGCTTCAAACGATCGCTAAAAAATAATTGTAATTTCTTTAGAAATTTAAAATTATAAAATAGATTAAAAGAAAAGCTACAAAAAAATAAAATAAAAAAGAGTATATCTTGGGAAGACCGCCGTCCCCTGCTGCCGTTATATTGACGGAGCTTCAGAGTGACTGCTAAAAAAATAATTGTAATTTCTCTAGAAATTTAATATTATAAAATAGATTAAAAGAAAAGATCCAAGCTGAGACGTGGTTTTGATGTGGGCGAAGTTGTGATACGGGCCCAGTGAAAGCACATTTTGCGTACGAGCGATCGGTTTTAGGTTGGGTCAGCTTTTCATTTGTGGAGCCAAGAATCGGCCCACTAGGACCTAGAACTGATGATTTCTTTTTTTCTATTTGGTTTCTTATATCCTCCATAAGTGAGAGTTTTCCAACATTAAAAGAAAAATATAATTTATTAATTAGGATTTACTTCATAATAAAATAAAAAATAAAAACTAAGAAATCTTAGGTCTGATTTCTTATCTAGGCACGTGCCTGTACCCAGCAAGGGGTGGAGTACTCACTTAGACATCGTCGGCTCACAGTTAAGAAGAAAAAGAAGGGAAAGAATAAGAAAAAGAAAAAGAAAAAGCAATGAAAACTTCAGAAAAATCTTTTAAAAGAAAAAGCAATGAAAACTTCATAATATCAATGCTAGTTGTACCGCGTAAGGCGCATGACATCCATTTCAGGAAATTTTTGTCAAGTCTTAAATTTAACTTAATTGAAAGATTTATGATTGAATTGATATAAATACATAGGTTTAGAAATTTTTAGTTTTTTTTTTTGTGTCATAATTCTTTCTTGTGTCTAAGGGGCTTGAATTTTGACTATTATTTTATTTTTTTTCATTTCTTTTTTGTTTTTTTGCTTACGATCGATTTGTTGGTTGTCCACATGTCCTTCCCTTTTTCCCCCTCTCAAATTGAGGTTGAGGTTTGGAATTTTACGCGATAGATATTTTGCTGAAAACAGTAGGGTTTCAGAAATGAGCTGTCCATGCATTCTCGGATGACACTAGATAGACCCATTCTCGAACGAATTGACGTCCACATTTCATATCATTCATGATGTATGTAATTGGACGGACGGGGATACAACAAGACTTAAGTGATATTAGGTGAAGTCGCTTGTTTGATGTCCTCGTCGAGTCCCACCGGATCTCTTGTTTTCTCTCCCAGGGAGAGAAACCGAATAAAGTATTGCATGGGTTAGGATCATCGCTTTGTACCCAATTGATTGATCAAACCTTGATGGAATTAGTTGAGACATTATAACGAAAAGCTTGATCAATACTCGATTGGACCGACCGATACAATAAGATATTAGGGCATTGCGCATTGTTTGATTAGATGGAGTGCAAGGGAGATGAGGGTTACCCTCCTATGTGCTTCCATGTTTGTTTAGTTCAAGGATCGATTAATGTAGTTGGCTGGGTTTTCAAACACCAGTACAATCCCAGTGTCCGTTCTTAAGTTGCTCGTACGGGCAATAACTCTCTTAAATTTGACAGGCCCATCGTTACTGAGGAGATAACTTAGGTTGGACATTCATCCTTGTTCAGTGTCCATGTCAAAACCTAAGAGAGAGATGCGCCCACGGGAAGGGCCGAAGCTTTGGAGGGGGAGGAGGTATAGGGAGGCGAGAGGTGGTGGGAGGTGGCGGCGGCATGCCCATGGCAAGGGCCACGGAGCACTTATTGTCCGTTCTTGGGGTCGTGCAATCCCAGTATTCGTTTGCCAAGGTCATACGACCGTAGGCCACTCGTCGTTATGATTACACAACTCAAGTGACACTTTGACTCTTAGAATAGATTTATGTGACTAGTGAATACACTTTTTTTTTCTTTCCAAATTGTGCTTATTTACGAGTTCTTTTTAATAATCACCTGGTTTTCTTTTAAATTTTTTATTATGTATTTCTTATTTTGTGTTTTAGTCTCTCTAAAATCCACGTAGGATGCCACATTAGCAATCTCAATGTTGACTAAATGGCCATGCCATCATTTTGTCCATAATTTCGACGGAAGGACGAACTCGAACAAAAAATCATATAATTAAGCGACCCAATTGAACAAAAAATAAAATAAAATTCAAAGATCTCATATGTGCTTTTCCCTTAAATTTAATTAGGTATTTAGCTTTTGCAAATGAATAAAGTATTCGATCATGTCATAACATATGGAATGAACAACAAACTTTCAATAAGTGACATTCTTGAACTCATGTTTAAGGGAAATGAATTTTAGTCATAAAACATAACCAATGAAACATGATTGCTTTAAATGTATTATTTTTTTTTAATATGCCGATGTCCGCACGCCTCACACCTGTCAAAGAGGTCGATATCTTTATCAAGCCTTGACCCCGGCTTTTCCCTCTCATTGTTTTACATTATGAGAATCCTGAGGTTCAACCAAGTCCAAGATGTAGCTTTTTAATATCTTGCTAAGGACGATATTGCTTTAAAGTACTGATTTTACTTTGGCGGACCAGAAAATACTATTCAAGTTTAGCAATCATTTGATGGAAGAATGATCACAGCAAAATAAAGTAATGGCATTTGATGGAAGAATGATCACAGCAAAATAAAGTCATGGCTTAGCTTAGCTTTGCCTTCAATCTTGTAGTCATGATTAATACGTAATCACCATCTCCAGCCAACAACTGAACCTTGTCTCAGTAATTTAAAAAAGAAAAAAATTAAAGTTCGTAACCAATTTCTCTTTTTGACATGGAGAGAGAAAGGCACACGAGGCTGAGGTCTTTTATAAGAAAGGAATAAGGATCGTGAAAAGGAAGACTAGAAGATCAAGTTATTCTCAGAAAGATCAGCAGAGCTGGAAAAGTCAGGGTAGATCTGTCAGGTTTTGAGCTTTTCCTTAAAACTTTCTGCAGAATGAAATGAAATGGAGAGCTCTCTTTCCTTTGTTGAGAAAAGGCTAAAAACTCAAAGGACCACATTAGACCATGTGTAATTCAGGAATCTTTTCGAGAAATCGACAACACGTAAGAATTACCGGGTTGGTTTTGAACTATATGTGTGTGTATACATATCGAGAAAGTCTACGGCTCGAGTCCGTGTAACCCTGATATAACCAATGTAACAGTCTAATTGCTAAAATTATTCAAAAAGCATTGTGCCTAAGCCGAGTGATCATGAAAGTCTAGACTTACCATTTGTTTATACTTGTGTACACCTTGATCAACACTACCAAACGGGAAGCAAACCTCCCAATCTTGTCTCAAGATTCCACCAACCCTAAGTCCCTTTGCTTCCCATCGAAGATATTCTATCTTAAACTGAGAGAACGTTCTTTGCTTCTTCTAACATTTCCAAACCTTTAACCCCAACTTCATAGCCGCTGCATTACCTATATATGACTCTTCACTCGCATGTCAATGATCCTTCAAGAAGGCACGTTGATCTCAGCATAATTGAAAATGGCGACGATGAAGTATCCTCGCTCGTTTCTTGTCATCGTATCGGTGTTGAATTTGGTTCGTGTTTCATTTTCTTCCGTTGTGTCGACCGGGAACTTCAATAAAGACTTCTTCGTGATGTGGTCGCCGGACCATGTGAATACTTCGGCAGACGGTCGGACTAGAAGCATGGTTCTCGACCAGGAATCAGGTACGTGTAACGTGGAAAAATTGCGTATCTTTTCTGGATTTTTCTTTTGATGATCTCTCTATGATCTGAATTTTGCTTTTAGGGGCTGGTTTTTCTTCCAATGACATGTTCTTGTTCGGGCAAATCGACATGAAAATAAAGCTAATTTCGGGTCATTCGGCCGGCACAGTCGTGGCCTTCTATGTGAGAAATTATGTCTCAGTTTTTAATTCTTATTATGTTTTGGATCTCTTTGCTCTTCTTGTTGGCCTGTGCCTCGATGGCTGATTTGAACTGGGATCGAATCGCAGCTGACATCCGATCAGCCGAACCGGGACGAGATAGACTTCGAGTTCCTCGGCAATGTGTCTGGGCAGCCTTACATACTTCAAACCAATGTATACGCCGACGGGTTCGACAACCGCGAGGAGCGGATTTACCTTTGGTTCGATCCGACTCAGGATTTCCACAGCTACTCCATCTTGTGGAACCTCCACCAGATTGTGTAAGGCACTGCACCATGTCTAGACGGTGTGCGTTTGCGCCTTACATTCTGATTAAGTTAGTGAAATGATGGATGGAAACCTCTTTGCAGCTTCTTTGTGGATTCAATCCCGATTCGGACGTACCGAAATCACGCGGACAAGGGGGTGGCGTTCCCTAGGTGGCAACCGATGGGCGTCAAAGCCACCCTATGGAACGGCGACAGCTGGGCGACACGGGGCGGGCATGACAAGATCGACTGGTCGAAGGGCCCCTTCGTGGCCTCCTTCGGGGACTACAAGATGGACGCCTGCGTCTGGAAGGGCAACCCGAGGTTTTGCAGGGCGGAGAGCCCTACAAACTGGTGGAACAATGAAGATTTCAGCTCTTTAACATCGACACAGAGGAGGTGGTTCAAATGGGTCAGGAGATATCACATGATATATGACTATTGCCAGGACAATGCAAGGTTCCAAGATAGCCTGCCCAAGGAGTGCTCTCTTCCCAAATACTGAACTAGCTGATCCATAAGACATCATCTCCAATTCTTTCATCTCATCTTCTTCTTTCCATCCACATTTGATTTAATTCGTGCCCCCAACATATTTATGAACTTGGTTTGCTGAGTATATAGCATGGTTATCGTATCTTAAGGTTTTCGGCATGTAGGTAATCCTATAAGTTGAGTGCCACATGAATTATTGATTCGTAGTGTATGATTGATAGAGAATTCTTTTGTTATATTTTCGAGAGTGCAAATGTTTTTTCTTTTTGGGGTGAATCAACTTCGGTTGGAATATGCTAATCTTAATTAGGCTCAATGTGTTGGGGGAACTATGCTTGAACTTGTCATGGACTCAATTAAACTGGAGGAAACATGATGAGCGGGCAAGAGCAAGACCGGGCCTTTCAATTGGGCCAACATTATGGCCCAGGCCAGCCCATCAAGAGAAAAAAAATATAATAACTATGCAGGCTGGGTGGGCCTAGATAGTAGATAGGGCCTTACAGCAAAAGGCCCTTGTCTAGGATCCTTATACATGACGAATAATCAAATTCCAATTGAAATGAATTTTTTAGGATAAATTGATTCAGTTTAGGAGGAATCAATGAAATGACATCAATTCAAATTCTTGAATTTTCAAGTTTACAAAGATATTTAGAGAGATCAAGAATTCACACTATTTTTTAGATTCATGGACCCAATTTCATGTTCTGATTGAACACGTTCCATTTTGGATTATTCCCATGGGAAACTAGGATTCAATAAGGATTCAAGTTCTCACCTCCATTAATAGTACTTGTAGAGTCCAATTCTTCCTGTGTGGGCCGGAATTTGGTGGGATCAAGTCTACTATAGAAGCGATAGTAGAATTCTTTGGGATAATTAGGTTGCGTTTGGTTCAGCATTTTCCCTGAAAGCCCCTTAGGGAAATGCTGGACCTTTTGGTTCAACTTTCAAGCTAGCTTTCAGCTTTCAACTTGCCTTCAAAATGTTGAAAGTCCAAAGCTAGTAGGGCCCAAAGCTTTAGGCTTTCAAAGATTCTACCGAATCTTTGAAATTATTTTTTTCCTTCCAAAACTATCCTCACTAATTTTTCATATTTCTGATTTTTCCCCTAATTATTATTATTTTAATTGAAAAATGAGGCAGCCCTTCGCCAATCCGGGGAAGGGTTAGTTCAATTTTCAAAATAAATAAATAAATAAATATATATTATATATATTATACCCATCAAAGCCCATTGCGAAAGTTTTTTTTTATCAAAAGCTCATTCAACTTAAAGTCCATTTGTAAAATTTTTTTACCAGACACAATTGCATTTTTCAAGTAGCTTTGGGCTTTCAGCATTTGCATTAGACTCAAAGCCCCTTGCAAATGCTGAACCAAACGCAGCCTTAGAGCCCCCATGTTCTTGCGATCGTGGCAATTTGCCCCTTATATCTATCTTGGTATTTGCAATATTAACCATGGCATTTTGACATTAGTTCTAATGTTCTCTCTTGCATGGACTCTAGCCAAATTCTCATTAGAAACTTTAGTCATGTTCTCTCACATGACTTGGTGGTGCCCATTTCAAGGGAAAAAAATTTCCAGCAAATTTGGGAGAATTGCAATATATATCCCTCAGATTTTCATGCAATTACAAATTGCCTCCTAATCTTGGACAATTTTCAATGTAACACGCATGATTTTCTAAAGTCGTTGCAAGGTGCCCAATATATTGATTGTCAAATAAAACAATTAATTTAAATCAAAGAGAAATTGAGAATTAAATAAAAATTGACACATATTTTTGTAGATGAGAAATTACTCAAATCATTTTCCTAATGGACCTTTACTCTACTTTACATAGTATTTCACATCCCAAATCTGGATTGTTGAATTTTATAAGATCTAGGTGGGACTTATGTATGATCTAAACATTTTTTATGATTCAAATTCAATTTATTACATATCTCGAGCTCATTATAATTTCTTTGTTATAAGACTTATTTATGGCGCGATACATGATTATAAGATGCACGTCCAACCGTTCAATGCGAAGTGGGCACGTGAGGGCGTGCCCTTCGCATCCATGCCAATTGCAGAACCGTAAACGTAGCTCATAAAATTAAAAACGCAAATTTTATGGTTTTCATGCTTGTATTAATTTTAAAACAAGTGGATGATAACTTAATTGAGACAAAAGAGAAGTACATGTACCTGCTAGATAGCTTAAAATAAGGAAAATGGCAGAGACATTAAAGAATGATTTATTAATTTTATCTTATCTTATTTTATTTTATTATTTTATTATTATTATTATTATTATTATTTTATTATTATTATTATTATTATTATTATTATTATTATTATTATTATTATTATTATTATTATTATTTTTTTTTGTGGAAGATTGATTTGTTAAGCAATAAATCAAGGGGCAACGGCCACCACTTGCCCGCTGAAGGCGATGAATCCGGATCTTGCTACCTCTAGACTTGGGAGTGGAGTGGTTCGGTCTCTAGGCAAGGACACACCTCCAGATTTGGACGGTCGCCGCAACCTTGATAGCATCAAGGCCTCAAGGGCTAGTTAGAGCTCGTCAATGTCTCACGGTGGCCATTGCTAGGAGTGGGAGGAGAGAGAAGTACATTAGCAATGTCAAAAGTTATGTACAACACTCACTATGTGGCTTGCCGGCAGCCTGATTCAGCATAAAAAGCTCAAAACGACGTAGTTTAACAAGTTTCACCTGCCTGCATGACCCAAAACGACTTCGTTTAGCAAGAAAAATCAATTTCTTGCTAAACGATCGACAGAAAGGGGATGCGGAAGGGAATGGGGAAGGACAGCAAGGAATTGCTCTCAGGCTTCTTGTCTGGGCAATTCATCAAAACCACCTCAAAATCCGCCATTAACAAAGCCGATCCGTTGAAAAGCTGCAAACCGGAGGATCAGTCGGATCCATTCTCGGCGAGTTCTAATCGCGGTTGGTGTTGCCTTCTTCACCGGCCAAGTCCCTCGAGGCGGTTTCTGGAGCCGTTTTGTTCCGCTCTACCTAGCAATCGCATCTGGCAAATTTCCTTTCACAAGTTAAGCCCAAGCTTGTTTTTCCCTGTCTTGTCGAATCGCCGGAACAAGGCTCACCGGCCTCGGTTTGCATGTGTTTTGGGCCTGCTCATTCCTTTCTCTGTGTCCTAGTGTTGTTTTCTGGTTATGGTTAGTTCTGGTCGTGGGAGGGTAGTGATGTATCGTTATGGGGTGGGGACGCTAGTGACAAATGGTTTGGTTGAAGATGGATGGTGGATCTTAGAACAACGACGATGGATGCGATGACGAGTTGGTGGTGACTTTTGAATGGCTTAGTGGGCGGCATCGGAGGATGGTAAGTGGCGATGGCTGGTATCGTAAACAAATCTGGGGAAATTATATGCATTCCCTATTGGAGGCTTGGATAAGACTTGTTTGCTCATTACAACCGGATAAACTTTATTTATGTCCCCTAATAATTTAATCTCATGCACTATTTTCAATGTCTTTAGCATTACTTGACATAAAGTCCAACATTCTTCTTATTATAATGTATCCAATTTGCTGAAATTTCAAACTTCACTTAAGCCTTTTACTTTACTTCCATTTGAGGAAAGGAGGAACATGCAAAACTACTTCCTTATGCACCAGTTACTAGTTTATCATTTTAGATCAAACTGGATTTGAACGTAAGGTTGTGCTGTCCAAAGGAGATGTTCCCTAATAAGTTCATTGCACATGGTAAGTTGAAGCCCCGAAAATATTTTTCTATAAATAGCATAACCGATCACCAAAAATATCACCTTGAACCAACATCAGCTAATTCCTTGAACATCATGAATTCTCTAACCATCATCATTTCTCTTGTCTCTATTTCTCTCTTTCAACCTACTCATGCCCAAAACTCACCCCAAGACTATCTTGACTCTCACAATGCAGCTCGGAAGCAAGTTGGCGTGCCGAACATGACATGGGACAACACGCTTGCTGCCTACGCCCAAAGCTATGCGAACCAACGGGTTAGCGACGGCGGCCTCGTGCACTCCAATGGACCCTACGGTGAGAACCTTGCCAAGGGCACCGGCACGTTCACTGGCACCTACGCCATTAGCTTGTGGGTCATAGAGAAGCATAACTACAATTACAACACCAACACCTGCGCGAGCGGGTGTGACTGCTTGCACTACACTCAGATGGTTTGGCATGACTCGGTTTGAGTCGGGTGCGCTAGGGTTCAGTGTAACAATGGATGGTGGTACGTTGTGTGCAACTACGATCCTCCAGGCAACTATGAAGGAGAACTTCCATACTAGGAAAGGCTTTTAGAGTGACAAGCTTACCTATGGCCTATTGTTATATGCGTCATGGGTGTGACATAAAAATAAAGGGAA
Source organism: Eucalyptus grandis (assembly GCF_016545825.1). NCBI lineage: Eukaryota > Viridiplantae > Streptophyta > Magnoliopsida > Myrtales > Myrtaceae > Eucalyptus > Eucalyptus grandis. Next base: position 22,366,735 of record NC_052618.1, on the reverse strand, counting down.
AATAAAAACGACTAGCTTGATATGATTCATGAGCTAGTTTAGAAAAATATGGATGTATAACATGTTGCTCATAAGAGCATCTTAAGCAGATTATTACTAGCAAATTAGCAATATTTTGCGAATGTTTGAAATGGCTTTTGTAGATTTAAGTGTTCTTGATCATCAACTGATTATCTGCTTTTGTAATGAAAGGATGCATGAGAACAAAGTGTTCTTTTGACTTTTACGCTTCATGATATAACGGGAAGGGATGGTTTGGAGTTAAACACCCCATAATAGATTACTTCCTTGTGTATATTATCCTGGATACAAATATCCCTTCAGTGTAATACATTGTCCAATTGAGCAATACACAAAGTCAATATTCTCTCACATTGTGACTTGATATTAGCATTAGATTGTTCCTGTTCTGATCTCAATTCATGATGTTTTCAGCGTGCCCCTGATTTTGATCTAATGCCAAACTTGAGCTGCTTGATGGCATTCTATTGTGGATTGTTACACTATTGATAGTTGATCTGCAGTTTGGTATATATTTCAGGGCACTTGCCCTAATATAGCCTATTCCATCCATACTGTGAGTCGGTTTTGTTTGCTTAGCCTTTTTGTCACTATGCCATGGTGTTATGTATTTTGCACCACATCTATGGCATTGGATGCGGATCCATTGTACCATTGGTTTACTTATTTGCTATCTCCAATGCCAAATCAAGACATGAGTCTCTCTTGTTAATTGTACACCTTCCCCAATCACTTCTCAAAATCCCAACACCAATCTTTTCTCTCCCTCTAGTCTATCTCCGCCCCCTGCCGAGCCCTACAACCACACATGCGGCTCGTGTCACTAACGTACGTGCCTCCACTGCCAATATAAATCGTGACCTTCTTCGCTCCACCATTTACTGTTGGTGTTGACAAGGGATCGTGTCATGCTCCGTTCACCCTCTCTCCCATATCGCTTCAATGTTGGTCGATGTCCTTGCTTTCGCATAGCTCATTCTCCCTTTCTCATTTGAGGGCAGCCAAGCTTGCTCGAATGTCAAGTTTATGCCTTTGGTGGGTCTCAAGACCTCGCGTCAAGCTCCTCTCGTCATCTACAATCAAGTTGTTGACGATGATGAGATCAAAAGGCCATCTCAAGGTTTGGGGATGCCTCCTACATCTACCCTGTCCATTGAGATTTCCATGAGATCTTAAAGGCCATAATGGCTAAATCAAGTCATCAATGGTGGTTTGGAGACCTTAGAAATTTGGCGGTGAGAGAAGAGACAATGAAGGAGAGAGTGTTTTGGGTTAGCAAATAGAGAAAGCAAAGATGGTCGTAGATGACATGAAGGAGAAAGTAGTGAGACATCGAGGAGGCGACCGTGATGATAGGTGGCCGCAATGGCCGGAGACGGTGGCTAATGGTGAAGAAAGAGAGAGGGTTGGTTGAGTGGGAAGACTTGATGAGGATAATTACACATTGTAATAAGCACACCGACAAGTGCAACAAATATGCATCCATGTTCCCTTTTTGATCACGTCCCATTTGTGTCTTTGTTAACTCTCTATCTATCTCTATCGACCAAAAAAAAGAAAAAAGAAAATGTCTGTAATTTGATGCCATAGCAAAGAAAAAATATAAAAGAAAAGGAGGTTTGGAGAGGAGGTAAGGGGGTCTCACACGGTGGCTGTTTGTGTGGGCAACATGACCGCAACATAATTTCGTTGGCAACATCGCCTAAATTTGATCAAGCATGGCTTCCAATTGATAGTGAGGTCACTCTCAACAGTAACATTGAGAGTTAGCCTTGACCCCATGATCTTGTGATAAGGTTGCCTCCCTCTCCCTGCGTTTGGATTTGATCATGCTAGATCTCCAATTGATTGTGGGCTCTCGTTTAAGCACGACATTAAGAGTTGGCCTTGAGCTCGTGACCTCATGGTGAGGTCACATTCTAATACACAAGCGTGTGTAGAGAGAGAGGTAAGGGCAATGGCCCAATCATGATAATTAAGCAATGCATCGATCCACATTGGCATCGGAAATGAAGAGAACCGGGCAAATAAGCAAATTCATCAAATTTTACATGATTACTTGGTGGAAATAGGTGGACTTAACTCCATACATCCACTTTCCACGATTATAAAATACAATTATAAAAAACACACATAATTGGTATGGGTAGGTAGACTAGTTAGGCAGACATTCATGTAAATTTACTAGCACTACCTTTGCACGATGATTTTCTCTACTAGTGAAAAGGTTCCAAGACAAAACAAGAAAAATAATTTAGCTACATACCCATCATCCTCTCTTTGGCTTCGTAACTCACCTTGATCAAGTGTAATTTCCTTATTGCCTCGGTCATGCCCATCCGTTCCGGTGGTGATTCCATCGAACATGCAACTCCAACTTCGAATATAGAGATAATGCAATCTCTAATTTTCATCTCTTGTTGTCGATCACCAGCTTCACTCCAAAGCCTTAAGTCTAAAATGTCCATTGCTCGATCCGGAAGAGCCATTCGGACAAAGTTGTGGAGGTTAAGATGGTGCCCAAAGGCCTCTTCAGTGGGTCTCTTTCCTGTGAACATCTCCAATAATAGAATGCCGTAACTATATGTATCCCCAAGTGTGGAAACCTTGTGTCCCATGCCATACTCTGAAAATTTCATCAAGACATTAATAGGAACGAACATACACTATTTCTTGAAGTCAATTGTTTAGAAAAAGCTTCTAAGTCACATGGGATTTTGCTTGATGTCCATTTGCAAGAGCTTGCCAAAGAAAATTGTGGGGGATCGTGCCTGTCACATCCAACATAGTGAGATGGCTTGCAAGCCCTCACTCACTCACAATCGGGCCACTATGCATGGCAGAGGCCAAGTGATCCTTTGAGCAAGGCCAAGGGTCCCAAAGCCCCCTACTGGTTTTTTGCTTTCATTTTTCTCTGTTTAATTTTTCATTTAGTTTACTATATATGGCTGATGTTTGGCGCCTGTCATATGAACTCTCATAAAGTGCATCAACCATTGAGAAATGCATTAATTGTAGAGAAATAGGAGTTTAGAATTCATAAAGTGCACCAAAGGTCTGTTAACAACGTATAAACTTCTTCTCCAAAACTACTAAGTGCAACAAAAGTTGTCTCATGTTTGCTACACAAATTGCCTAAACATCAAAAGTGGCTTTGTCCTCTAGTAGGATACGGGTGAAAATAGAAAAAGAAGAAAATATGTTGGGTGAAGGCCTTGGCAGAAGTCTATGTATTAACTAAATTTGAATAGTTGGTTTTTTGACTGGAAACATATGGAATCCTCGTGAGGTTCGTCATTTTCATGATACAAATTATGTTTAATACCTATACCACACTTTCTTTTATGGAAAGACGAGAAAAAAAAATGCCTAAAAGAACAGGCAAAAAATGAAAACAGTGGGGGGAAAAGAACAGACTTAGGGTGATTTGTTGACGGTGATGGATTTATACTTGTAAATGTGTAAATTTCTCTTAATATGCTGTGACCAATAAGCTTAGGGAAAGTGATAGTTGGGAAGAGCCCATCGCGTTGTCAATTAGTGTATCCTCCAACGGTTTCTGGCATAAATGTCATGTCATCTAATATATTTTTCTAATATTAAATTATTGGTCATGAAAGGGTCTGCCATAAATGAAAAATTACTTATTGTTAAGACCTTAAGTCATAACATTTCAAAAGAGATTCGCAATCTGTTTTAATGGCATGAACGTGATACGAGACAAAATACGAATTATAAAATGAAAATATAAATATGAGATGATACAATATGCTTAATCTATTTATTCACATGGATTCACAAGTTGTCTAAAAATTTTCCACTCATTGATCAAAATTACGATGGTTTATTCTCATCTTAATTTAAAATACGATTAGGGCAAGCTACTATTAATCTTTTCGTACAAAAGATACGTATTTTCTTTTTCTACAAAAGCTATTAATAGCGGAAAGAGGATTTGAGTTGTGAGAAAGAGGTGTTAGAGCATACAAATCATAACATAACGTCAAGAATAATTGTTTGGTCAAACTTTTGGCACTCACATATTACTATCGCAATCAAATAAAAACTAATTGAGAAAATATGACAATTTCATACCAGGAGGCACATAGCTGATGGATCCTCTGACTGCGGTTGAAGTTGAACTACCCTGGTCTTGAACTCCTATGGCTTCGGTAGACACCGTTGAAATGATCTTTGCAAGCCCGAAATCTCCAACTCGAGCCATCATGTCGTTGTCCAGAAGCACATTACTCGGCTTCAGATCTCCATGGACGATGGCTGGATAGCAACCCTTGTGGAGATATTCAATCGCGGTAGCTATGTCAATGGCGATGTTTAATCTTTGCACTAGTCTCAGATTTCTCGATTCGCTACACTCATCTTCTTGTCCTATAGTTCTAGGGTGCAGCCACTCCTCCAAGCTCTCATTAGCCATGAACTCATATATTAGAGCTTTGAAGTCATTGCCACAAAAGTCCATGCTCGAACAGACACTTAGTATCTTCACGAGGTTTCGGTGTCTAATGGTTCCTAGAGTTCGACATTCGGAGATAAAACTCCTTGAAGCACCTCTTTGCATTAGATTGAGCACCTTTGTTGCCACCGTGGCACCTCCATCAAGAATCCCCTTATAAACCTTGCCATATCTCCCCTTACCAATCAAATTGGTCTCGGAGAATCTGTTAGTTGCTCTCAAGAGTTCTTCATAAGAAATCCTCAAGAATTGGTTCTCGAAAGATAATGAAGATGAGGCATTGGTTGTCGTTTGCTTCTTTTTGTGATAAAAGATAGACAGACATAGGAACAACAAAGCTAAACATAACAAACTGCCAGCTACCACATATATTACTCTGGCCTTGGTTGAAGAAGACTTCTTAGAGCTTGGTGATTTGCAAAGTGGAAGCTTCAGACTGGGAACACCTCCACAGAGTTCCGTATTTCCATAAACCGATACAGAACTTGCATTAAGAAAAACTCCACCCTCTGGAACTTGTCCTTCTAGTTGATTGAAGGACAAATTCAAGTACTCGAGTAGGAAGAGCCCTGTGAGAAAGCTCGGGATTGGACCAGAAAAATTATTATTGGAAAGGTCCAGCTCTCGTAGACCCCGTAATGGACGTAAAGCTTCGGGGATTTGACCACGAAAAGAATTAGCTTCTAAGTAAAGTCCTTCCAATACCAAGCACTTGCTGATGGACGTCGGAATTAAGCCGGTCAGTCTGTTGTGAGACAGATCTAATATGCCCAGATTCTTTAACGATCCAACTTGCAATGGAAGAGATCCACTTAAATTATTATTTGCTAAATCAAGGATGATCGATAAGGAAGAAAGACCCATGATTTCGATAGGAACTGAGCCAATTAGGTTATTGTTGGAAAGATCAAGCCAAATTAGTTGCTTGCAGTTGCTGAGACTCTGCGGTATGTAGCCTTGGAAAATGTTGAAGGAAAGGTCCAGGAGATTTAACAGCGTAATGTTACCAATCGAAGACGGTATCTCTCCAGTAAACATGTTATCGCCTAAAAAAAGTCGCTGCAAGTTGGAAAGTGCTCCGATGGAATGAGGAATACAATCAGTTAGAAAATTATTACGTAAACCCAAAGAAGACAAGCTGAAAAGATTTCCAAGGGCTAAAGGAATAGATCCTTGGATCCGATTGTCTGACATATGAATTTGCTCAATGCTGGCGGAGAGATTGGAGAAGGATCTCGGCAATGATCCGTGAATCAAGTTCCCTGGCATCCCGAGAAATTTTAAGTTGGAACAATTAACTAAAGAAGAAATAAAACTCAAGTCATCCTGCAAGTGGTTACTAGACAATATAATGTGATAAAGGCCCTTTAGCCTTCCCAGATTTTTCGGTATTGGCCCATGGAAATTGTTGTTGGAAAGGCTAAGTGTCTTAAGACCTGTGGCATTCGTTAACATTGACGGAATCATCCCAGTGAACAAGTTATCATTGGCGCCAAGGAAAAAGAGAGAAGGAGAAGCGGTGCCGACATCATTGAGAAAGCTTCCCCAGATTTGGTTCTCACTAACATCGAATAACATAATGTCAGAGATGTTTAAAATCCCTGCTGGAACCTCACCGGTTAGTTTGTTGGAAGTTAGTTGGAAAAGAACCAATCTCTTGAGTCTGGACAATTCCTTAGGTATTTCTCCGCTTAACGCATTTTCTCCTAGCGAGAGCTGTTGTAGCAGCGAGAGGTTTCCAATCGAACGAGGAATAGGACCTACAAGACTGTTACGAAACAAGCCCAAGAGTTTGAGTCTTGTTAAAGAACCAAGATTGGAATGAATTCCCCCCACAAGTTGGTTGTCTATGAGATTCAGGGTCTGAAGGTTCGAGCAATAGGAAATATTGGAGGGTATCGGCCCACCAAATGAGTTTTTTCTAAGAACGATAACACGTAGCCGAAGCAAGTTGCCGATCTGTGGTGGGATTTCACCGTGGAAGCTATTGTTCTGCAGAAATATGACCCTCAGAAAAGAGAGGTTACCTACGTGAGGAGATAGAAAGCCGTCCAAGCCTTGTGATCTCAGAACCAGAGATGTGACCCTCCCAGGATGTCTTTTGCTGCACAAAACACCTTGCCACTCACAATGATGAGTAGAATCATTCCAAGAGCTCAAGACCCCAAATGGGTCTTTGTGTATTGCGTTTTTTAAGAAGGCTAACGCGAGCCGATCCGTTTGGTTTTGTGAGTATGCTTTGGAGATTGTGATTGAGCTCCACCACCACAAGAGAATAGAGTTGAGAATAAGAAATAGTTGTTTCCCCATCTCGTTCAGTGATCCACTTTCAGTTTGAGCTGAATTTATAAACCTCCTCTCTCTATGCACAAATCAATTATTGACTAACTCCATCATGGGAAGTTCCGTAAACTCTCTCTCCTGAAGACTGAAGACTGAAGACTGAATATTGAATAAATTATTATAAAATAATGTGGAAACTAACCAAATTTTGTAATTAATAAATGCGAAATCACCGAGAAAATAAATGAGAAACAATGAAGAACTCCTGAGATTTCCGCGGTTCAGTCCGAAAATCGATATCTATGCAGCTGGAAGAGTAATCAGCTATAATCCACTAAAAATCAGAGAAAAATACAGTTACAATTACTTGCAAGTTTGAGTGTTTTCCACGAGTTGATTACATCTAAACTCACAGTGTTTATAAATAGAACGACTCATTATGCGACTCGCGTCACAAAATCCACCGATTGTAGAACTCCGTGCGATCAAAGAAAGCGTTACTGGTGCGTCCCCTTCTTTTCTTCGCTAAAGAGAGAGTCCTCTCGTGCGGGGATATAAAATAGAGACTTCAGCAGTACGTCTTCTTCAGGATATTAGAAAAGGCCTACAACTGTACGCGTTGAGTGGAGTCCGACTAATGTTTGCTCCCTCGGTTAAACTTGGATATTTATCTTCAAAAGAACCAAACCTTCAATATATTTAATAGTTAAGTAGCACCGCCCAACAAATCAAAATATGATACTGATTAAAAAGGAGCACCATATTTTGAACAAATCAGAATCCTTTAAATGAGTTGGGTCTCGTACATAGTTCAAACTCAAGCTATAATTTAATAACTGGTGCCTCATATTTCCCATCAATTTAATAATGATTGGGAAGAGGAATAGGATAGGGACATGTAACTTATTTCAACAGAAATGGCATGTAATTGACGACAATTACCCCATAGGAAAAAAAAAAAAAAGAGAAATGGAATAAGCTAACAATGCATATAACCATAAAACAAGAGGAACACTAATGAAGTTTGGGACATGTATGTTGTCCTAGCACGCATGCCCTTTCCTCTTTTAGTCCTTAAATGAAATCGCTTGATGGTCTCCAAAATATCATTAGCCTTCAACCAAAGGCTTCGTGGCCTTGGAAAAGCTTTCTCATCCGTAGGATTTGAATAACAAATAGAGAGCAGACTTGTTGAACCAACTCATCCTATATGATCAAAATTGCAATTTTATCCTTCCAATGTCACTAGACCTAGAAGAGAAAGATTTGTAAGAAATCAAGGAGAACAGAGCGGAGGTTTGGGAATATTTCCCTTCTTCCAACTTTGCCTTTTATTCAAACGTCACCTCGCCTCATATAGTTGATGTTAAGGGTTATACAGGCATTTTCATTATCAGTATGGCCAAGAAGTATAGCCAACAAAGCATATTACAGATTGCACGGAATATTAGAGGGCTGGCAGAATTTCCTTCAGTTTTTTTGCCAGAAAATTTCCTTTAATTGAACTTGCCCCATTTATCACTTTTCCCCATTTTACAAACTAACGCTGATTCCACTCTTATTTGACGACATGCCGCACAGCACATAGTGTCCCATTTCATTTACCGAGAAACTCTAGTAAAGTCTCAGTTTATGTAGTGTTACTCTTATTTTAAAGTCTTGCTTGCTCTCAATTTTACGATAAAAATGAGAAAAAAATGTCAAATAGTAAGATTGTTTAATGAATTTGACGTGACATATTATTATTAGTTATCGAATATGACTTATAGTCCATTCAGAGTCTGCTATTCGGTTTAGTATACTAATATTAATTTATAGCATAACATCATCTAATAGGAAACACCATAAAAAAAGTTGGGAGTAATAACAAAGAATGATAGGAGATGTTAAATTAATGTTTCGAGTTTGGATTTGGATAACGATTTGTTAAATCAAATCTGTTGATAAAGATTTCCTAAGTAGAAGAAATTCCGTTGGACTCGATGAAGGATTACAAAAGAGAAAATAAAAGACAAAACAAGAATTTCTTCTTTGGGCACACGATTTCCACGGCATAAGCTTTCTTCTTTTAGCCGATGGAAACAAAGGAGAAAAAATAAAAGGTGAGAAGCTCCTGCACGTAAACCTCTCTGTACGTGAAAGACAAATCGTGGTGGGCCCAGGTCAAACTTTGACCTGGGCACACGTATAAAAGGGAAAATAACTTGCAGGTCTTTTTTTTTTTTTTTCTTCGTTCAAAGTCTGCCGAAGCCCTACGTAAGAATCCGCGAGAAGCCGCACGTCGCCGAGAGAGAAGCTGCACGAGGAGGCTGAAGATTTTTTTTTTTTTTTTTTTTGGCGTATGACTTGAACGCGCGATAATTTTGTATCGTGAGTTTATACCAAAGTGAATTGTTTATTTATAAATATTTTGGATTTGAGATTAAATCTAAATGTGGGAAACACTTGAGCGTTTGAACGATTGTAAACTCTGATACTCCGATTATAGTAGATTATTTGCTGCTGGCTCTCCCCGTGGATGTAGGTACTGATACTCGGACCAAACCACGTAAATTTCTGGTGTCTTTATTTTTCTCGTTTATTTCTCTGGCGATTTCGCGTTAATGTAATTTGTAAGATTCTATCGTTTTCGCGTATTATATCATAACAGGGGAGTCCTAAATCTCATGTCGGACCTCTTTGAAAATGAAAATGTTGGTCATCTGATCTAAGCCAACTCATTGCTTAGATCTTTTTTTTTTCCTCAACTCTAGAACTAAGTGTCACTTGGGACAAAATCCCACCCCTTGGGAGTTATTTCTTGAATCTTGTAAAGGCAAAGTGCTATATGCATCATTCAATTGCTTCAATGATTGTTAGTCAAATTTGAATGGAGGCTCCTAGTAATGCGTGAGAGCACTTTGTGTAATTTTGAGAAGAAATGATGGCGGAATAGAAAAGTCAATTTCCTTAAATTGATCTTGCTCAATTTATCTCTTTTCTCCTTTTCACAAACTCCATAGTAACGCTGATTCCACACTTATTTGGTGACATGGGTGCATACCGCCCTACACACCAATTCATTTAGAACATTCGAGTAAAGTCTTAGTACATGTAGTGGTGTCATTCATTTATCAAAGTCTCGCTAGTTTTCACTTTTACAACCAAAACAAGAAAGAGAAATGTCAAAAACACTAAGAATGTTTCATAAAATTGGTGTATAAGTGACGTGGCATATTGTCATTAATGATCGAATATGGCTTATTATTCGCTTTTGATCTGCCATGTGGTTTGGTATATCAATACTAATCTATAAGATAGCATTGTCCAATAGGACACTCCTTTATAAAGTTGAGGGGAGAAAAAGCAATATCAATATTGGTGCCTCGTATTCTATGAAGTCCATGGAGACGAAGACCAAAGACTGAAGAATGAACAAATTGGTGCCTTATAATTCACCGTCAATCACGAGAGGATCGAGTAGGAATGAAGCTTTTCATATCCTTGACAAAAAGTGCCTCTGTCGATTCTTTACATGAACACGAGACTCATAAAAAGATGAAATTATTTTGAAACTCTTTTCTCTCATTCCACAAAATTCCTTTTACATCTGTCATGTCTTTGGTTAAAGTTTTCTCCCTTGCTTTTGATCGTTTCTTTTGGCTTTTCACACGAAATTGGTTTAAAGTCCAAGTCAATAATAAGTCAAGCAAGCAAAAGCTGAAACATCAAGCTCAAGTAGTCAAGCTTGATGCAATCTCAATTTTTTTAACTTATGTTTGTAGGAAAGCGCGTTCCAAAAATATTATATGTATGAGTAATATATTTATTTTGGGTTACGATTAAAAATTTGATGAAAACTTCTGAAAATATTATATGGTGCCTTCTTGATTGAGGTTAAAGAAATGTTAAATGTGCTATGAATATGCATTAAATCCTCTTTATCAAATGATTTGTGAAGTTTCCATTGGTCGATTGAATGAAACCCACAAGCTTGTTTTGAGTCCTCACACTTGTATTTCCCATTCAAATTATCTCCTAATGTACTATCGCATCGTTCTTTTTTAATTAACTTTTAATGCAATTACTTGCTAGTTGAGCTCACCCCTAGCCCTAGGATGGAGGGAATAAGGGGCGCCTAGTTCCAATCCCCGCGTTAATTATGGTCAAAAGGCCTCGTCCTATCCCATTCTTAGAGCTGGTAGTTGCAATTTCATATGACGCGAATGCTTCATGAGATAAAACATCAAATATAGGGGAAAACATATATATTTGAATTTGACTTGATCAAATACACTTAATTAGACCTGATCACTTTTGAACGAATAAAAAAATTAGACCACCGAAAATATTATTTGGTGCCCTCTTAATTGAGGTTATAGAAATGCTAAATGTATTAACAATTTATATTAAATCCGGGTAAATTACCTAAAAAGTCCGACACCTATTGTGTTTATTCTAATTAAGTTCTAAACATTTTAATTATACCGATTAAGTACTAAACCTTTCCACCTTTTGTCAATTAAGTCCATCCGACCAATGTTGGTTGGAAGTTGTTGACGTAGACGTCAACTATCCTGTATGGTATGGCCAGTGCTGAAAAATGAAAAAAAAAAAGTGGAGCCGCGCATAATGGCTGTTGGTGTCGGCAATATTTCCCACAACAATGAACTTCGTTGGCAACGTGGTCTGAAGTGAACGCAGCAATCTTGGCTAGAAGTTACAGCTCTTTGGATTTGATCGAAATAGTCACGTAACTAGTGGATCGAGCTTGGTGTTCAATTGACTGCAAACTCACGGTCAAGCACGAAACCAAGAGTTGGCCTTGAGCTCATGATCGTACGCTCTAGTGCACAAGCACGCATGCTCGGCCACGGCTTGACTGGAACAACGATCCAGGAGCCTGACAGCTCAATGTCGGACGTTAGAGTTGTTGCAGATTTGCAAATGAGATGATTTTTTTTTTTTTTTAATGAAGTTCAGATCTGCTTCTTCTTTTTTGCCAACATGGTTTCAATTTGGTAATTTTTCTTTTTTGATTTGATGTTAGATTTTACTCAACTAACATATATTATTATTAAAATAATTAAGTTCGTTAAACCGGTGGGTATAAATTTTGATGGGTTAGCTTGAATATAGTCATTGTGGAAGAAATAAATCTAAATGAGTTGACCCATTTCCAACTGATCCTCCAAACTTAACCAAGCCATTCATTTGCTGCTCCACACTAATAATTAAATTTTAGGCATCCGTTGTAAAATTGCTTGCCGATTTTTCGTGTTGGATTTAGCTGGAAAGGTGGGTCTTCGGCGTGTCCCTTGCTTGCGAACTTATTTAATGCGGCATGGAGATCCCATTCCTCACGTTTGCCCTTGTGCCCAGACTTCACTCTTTCGACACTTTGTATATTTTCTAAACAGCGTCAGACCTGTCCGTCTCTGCACTTGTCTCCAACAAGTGTGGGATCCACCGATTCACAGGGTGACTGTGTTACTGCCGGAGTCCCTATCTCTTAAAGCCTTGTCAGACTTATGATCTATCTCTTCTTTGCCAATGAAAAAAAATTAAGAAAATTATCCAAAAAATCCTAAATATATTATATTTTTACTAATTTAATCATAAACTTTTTAACATTGTCAATTGAGTCATAAATAATTTTATCTTTTGCCAATTGAGTTCATCTGACAAATTTAGGTCGGAATTCACCGATGTGAACGCTGATGTGGATAAATTTGATTTATTTTCTAATTTTTATTTACTATTTTTTTCTCTTTTTTTATTTACTATTTTTTCCCTTTTTTTTTCTTTCCTCTGGCTAGTCACCCAACTATGGTGATCAACCAGAGGCCACGATCAGCGAGGGTCGGCCTCACCGGCCTTGGGCAAGGCTAGCAAGGGTTGACCTCACCGAAGGCCAGTGAGGGCGGCCTTGCCGATCGTGAGTGAAGCTCACCCTCGCCAAATTCGACGAGGTTGTCCCCGGCCAGATCGCAAGCGAGGCTCACCCTCACTAGATCGCGAGCAAGGCTCGCCCTCGTTGGCCTCCGGCGAGGTTTGACCTTGCCGGATCTAGCGAGGGCCAACATTGCTCGATCTCTATGAGGTTGACCCTTGCCGGTTGTGGCCTCTGTTCGGTTGCCCAACGTCGCCCCTAGCTAGATCTCGGCGAAACCGACCCTCGCTAGTCATGGCGTCTAGTCGATCATCAGAGGCTGGGTGATCTGCCAGAGGAAGAAAAGGAAGAGAGAGAGAGAGAGAGAAGAAATTAAAAAAAGAAAATAAAAACATAAAAAATAAAAAAAATTGAAAATATATTAAAAAATTTTGTCCACATCAACAAATTCCAGCCAAAATTGGCTAGATAGACTCAATTGGCAAAATGTCGAAAGATTTATGACTCAATTGGCAAAGTTGAAAGTTTTAAGACTAAATTGATAAAAGTGCAATAAGTTTAATACTTTTTAGACAATTTTCCAAAATAAAGCCTACTTTGATCTCAAACAAGCAAGAAAAGTCCTTTCTATGTGAAGCCTAAACTGCAATCAAATGTTAGTGCTAACAGGCAAGAAAATGAATGCACCAACGTGCAACAGCTTTTGCACAAGTTGCTTTCAAGCTGGAGCTTGCTGGGTAGTGAAGTGGTCCGTGAAGGTTAAATCATATCGAGCCTTTGACAAACTCAACAACCTCCCAAGATTATTAACCCGTCATTTAATTTTTCCAAGCGAAATGGCAACATGCCATTAAATTGCTAATAATGAATTGATCACATAATTTGGGTAGCAAGGCAGTGTATTGATCGTATGGTATACAGTGGCACCAATGAAGAGAACTGTTTAGAAAGCAAATTCTTCAAATTTTACATGGTTAAATGGTGGAAATAGGGAGCCTCTAACTCCCTACATCAACTTTGTATGATATATAAATATGGGTAGGTAGATTACTTAGAGCATATTCATGCCATTGTGAAAGAGTTCCAAAATAAAGCGACAAATTGACTTTGCTACATACTTATATGTCACCGTCTAGTTTCAGAACTCGGCTTGATCAAATATAATTCCTTGATTGCCTTGGTCACATCCATCTGGTCTTGTGGTGATTTCATCGAGCATGTGACTCCAACTTCTAACATGGAAACCGTGCAATCTCGGATCCTAATCTCCTGATGTTGATCATCAGCTTCACTCAAAAGTTTCAAGTCCACGACATCCATTGATTAGTTGGGAAGAGCCATTCAGACAAAGCTATGAAGGTTAAAATGGGGCCCAAAGTCCTCTGTAGTCAGCCTTTTTCTGGTGAACACCCCCAATAACAAAATACCGTAACTACGCATCCCCAAGTGTCGAATCCTTGTATATAATGCTATACTCTGAAAATTTTCATGAAGGCACTAAATAGGGATACACAATACGCTTTTTTCTTATAAATAATTATATAGAAATAATTTCAAAATCACATGGTATTTTGTTCTTCGAAAGAGTTTTTTCACTAGGCTTGCTGTGTGTGGCGGGGGATTGTGAGACCCCGCACTCGTTTTTTCTTTGAAAGATTGTTCAAATCTCATTGTTTCCTTTTCTAAAAGGCAAAGATTTTCCACAAATCTCTTTTTGAATGGAAAAGTCATCCAACAATTTTTTTTTTCTGGTCGAATGAAATGGGTTTCGAAATCTTTTCAATCTAGAAATGTGAAAGCAAAAGTCACTTTTACAACAGCAAACGTCTTTTTTTTTTTTTTTAATTTCTATAATCACGGTGGGAGGTGCGAGTGTCGTGATCTTTATCATTATTGAAGCAAACATCATTTTTATAATTCTCAAGTGCGGTATATCGTGCCATTAGTCCAATGCTTTTCTTGCTCAAGTGATCAAAAAAGCATGTGGGAATTTCCTTTGGCCCCTCAATGAAAGGAGATTGCGTACCGTGCACTTGGATTCAAGAAAACTAAAAGTAATTTTCACATTAGAATGGTCTGATTGATTTGCTGATGCTTTGGATCATTCTGTGAAAAGTAATCTGACCTCTTCGCTCTGTTTAATACAACAAACTACCCATGGTACCGACGAGGGGACAATGAGACTAGAGAGCCTATTTTTTGTGGAAAAAAAAAGTATAGTTTAATATATTTAGCCAATATTTTTTTGGGATTTTTCGTTTTTGTGAAATAAAATTATTTTGGCCCTCAATTCTTTTTGTTATATGTTTATATTTTGCAAGGGGTGCAAAAATTTAGAAACTTTTGGGACGAAAGTTCTAAGATAATTGACAGTCCTAACAAACTGTTGAACTTGTTAATGAGAAATATTCTGATTAGGAAACCTCAAGAGTTCTTGGTCAATGTGTTCATCGAGGTAGTATGTCCATTGGACTCATGTGAGTCCAATTAAGTTTAGATTATGTAAGTACCATGTGGAAATTAACCACCCCAATTGAGAACTAATTGACATGAACCTACTGCATTTCCTCAACATATAAAGTGTATAGAGATGTAATGTTTTAGCGGGCATAGTGATACAAGTATTTCAAGAGTAATGTCATAGGTACTTTACTAGAAAGTTCTTACTAACTGACAAGGCGATTGTGTGGCTTGCGACATACCATCAAATTGGTGTGAAGTCGGCGACCAAACTGACGCTTATATTAAAAGCGAAAATAAACATAAATTGGGTAGGATCAATTATGGATAAGTGCATTGGATGTTTTAAAATTTATCACGAAAGTGCAATTAAGTTCTAAAGCTTTCGAAATGTGCAATTGAGTCCTAAAACTTGTCAACAAAGTGCAATTGAATCCTAAGACTTTTAAAAGTGTAAACATGTTCTAAAACTTATGTTTTCCCCCTTTTTACAAATATTATTCCTATTTTGATTCCACACTTAATTGATCACACGGGGATAGCACGCCATTTAATTTAATAAAGTCTTAGGGTGCGTTTGGATGGGCATTTAGAAAGCCCATCCAAGCCCCAAAGCCCTTTCACCCTAAAATTGGGTGTTTGGCAAAGATTCCCAAAGGGCTTTCAAGTGAAAGTCTCCCATTGGGAATGCTGAAGCTTCCATTTAATGAAAATATTGTTCCCCATTTTACCCTAAAAAATTTCTTGAAAATCCACCGTTGCCCCTGCATTTATTTAAATGAAAAAGGAGCCGCCCTTCGTCGGACCGGCGAAGGCGACGGCTACCCGGCGGCGAGCCAGATCGCGCGCCGGCGGCCGTCGGCGAGGTCACTTGAGGTCGGGAGACCCGGCGAGGGTCGCACGACCCAGCCCGAGGGCCGCCGGAGGTCGCTCGACCTCGGGCGACCGTGGTCACTCGACCCGGGGGCCGCGAGACCCAAGCGGAGGTCGGGCGACCTCCGGCGGCCCTCGGCTGGGTCGCTCGACCCTCGCCGGAGGTCGCCCAACCTCAAGCGACCTCGGCCGACGGCCGCCCGGTGCCGATCCGGCTCGCCGGCGGTCCGCAGCCCTTCGCCGGTCCGGCGAAGGGTTTAGCTGATTTAATATATATATATATATATAACCCATCAAAGCCCATTGCGAAAGTTTTTTTACCAAACGCACATTTAACTCAAAGTCCATTTGCAAAATTTTTTTACCAAACACAACTGCATTTTCTCCAAGTAGCTTTGGGCTTTCAGCATTTGCATTGGACACAAAGTCCATTGCAAATGCTGAACTAAACGCAGCCTTAGTACCTGTAGTGTTATTCATAATTTAAGGTTTGGTTTGTTTTCACTTTGACCACAAAAACAAGAAAGAGAACGTCCAACACTAAGACTGTTTTATAAATTTGGTATAGTAAGTAATGTGGCATATTATTATTAAATATGGTTTATTGTCCATTTATAGTTTGCAATGTAGCACAGTTTAATAATATTCACTTGGTCAATATGAACGCAAAGATCAAATCATTACATGACAAATCAACTAACTTTTTTTATAATAACTTTCTTTTTTCTCCTTTTCCAAAAGGCCAAGATTTTCCACATAATCTCTTTTTGAATGAAAAAGTCACCCAGCAAATTCTTTCTTCTGGTCGAATGAAATGAATTTTGGGCATCTTTTCAATCTAAAAATGTGAAAGCAAAACTCACTTTTATTACAGCAAAAGTTTTTTTTTTAATTTCTTTAATTTTGGTGTGATGCGCGAGTGTCGGGATCTTTATCATTATTGAAACAAAAATCATTTTTATAGTTATTGAGTGCGGTGCATCATGCAATTAGTCCAATACTTTTCCTGCTCAAGTCATCAAAGCCCGTGGGAACTTCCTTTGGCCCCTCAAAAGAAATGTACGAGTCATGTTGTGAAAAGAGATTGCGTCCCGTGCACTTAGATTCAAGAAAATTACAACTGATTTTTGCATTAAAATATTCTAATTGATTCGCTAAAGCTCTGAATCATTCTGTGAAAAGAATCTGACCTCTTTGTCACTGTTTAATACGACACACTATCCATGGTACCAATGAGGGAAGAGAGACTAGAGAGCATATTTTTGGGAAAAATTATAGTTTAATATTTTTAGTGGATTTTGTTTCATTTTTTATGAATTAAAAATAGATTAGTTATTATATTTTGGGCCTCAAAAATCATTTTTTATATGTTCATATTTTAACTTACTTATGAGTTTATTCAAGTGTTCGGAGTATAACTAAAACATCTTCTACATTAATTATGAATCTTTTGATTATATTTTTTTAGTTTTAATATATAATTTGACCAGTTCGATCCACATTAGTCCTGTGATCCCGAAGATGCTAAAGATGAAGGTGCGGATTGGCTCAAAAAAGAATAAGGGGGAATCCTAAATTTCAGCCTGGGCCACTTCAAACCCGAAAAAGTCGGCCGTATGATCTAGGCCAAATTGTTCTTTAGATCTTTTTTTTCCCACCCCTAGAACTAAATGTTATGTGGGACAAAGTCCTACACCTCGGGAACTATTTCTTGAACCTTGTAAAGAGGCAAAGTGCTAAATGGTGAAAAGCATGTCGTGAATCCATGGGGCCATCTCTAGATTTGTTGGATTGTCTCTACGGAAGGCATCATCGAATTGCTTCAACGATTGTCAGACAAACTTGAATGGCAACTTCTAATGATGGTTGAGAGTACCGTGTAATTTTGAGAAGAAATTATGGTGGAATAGAAAACTAAATTTCTTTTAATTGATTTTGCTCAATTTATCTCTTTCCCCCTTTTGACAATCTCCATTCTAATACTAATTCCACACTTATTTGATGACATGGGTGCATACCTCACTGCACACCATTTCACTTAGAAAATTTGAATAAAGTCTTAGCACATGTAGTGGTGTCATTCATATATCAACGTGTCGGTAGTTTTCATTTTTACAACCAAAGCAGTACAGAGAAATGTCAAAAACACTAAGAATGTCTCATATATTTGGCGTAATAAGTGACGTGGCATATTATCATTAATTATCAAATATGGCTAATTATTCACTTTCGATCCGCCATGTGGTTTGGTATATTAATACTAATCTATCAGATAGCATTGTCCAATAGGACAGTCCTTCAAAAAGTTGAGGGGAGAGAAAGCAATATTAATATTGGTGCCTTGTATTCTATGAAGTCCATGGTGACAAAGACTGAAGACTGGAGACTGAACAAATTGGTGCCTTATATTCACCGTCAATCACGAGAGGATCCAGTAGGAATGAAACTTTCACATCCTTGACAAAAAAGTGGATCCGTTGATTCTTTATATGACCATGAGACTCATAAAAAGGTAAAGTTATCTTGAAACTCTTCTCTCTTTACACAAAATTCCTTTTACATCTACCGCGTCTTGGGTTAAAGTTTTCTCCCCTACTTTCGGTTATTTCTTTTGGCTTTTCAAAAGAAATTGGTTTAAAGTCCAAGTCAATTACAAGTCAAGCACCAAAAGCTGAAACATCAAGCTCAAGTAGTCAAGCTTGATGCAATCTCAACTTTTTAAAATTATGTTTGCATGAAAGCGAGTTCCAAAAATATTAAATGCATGAGTAAGATATTTATTTTGGGTTACGATTAGAAATTTGATGATAGCTTCCGAAAATATTATATGGCGCCTTCTTTATTGAGGTTAGAGAAATGCTAAGATGTACCAATAATTAGCATTAAATCCTCTTTATTAAATGATTTGTGAAGTTTCCATTGGTCAATTGAATGAAACCCACATGTTTGTTTGAGTCCTCACACTTTTCTTTTCCATTAAAATTATCTCGTAGTGTATTACCGCATCTTTTCTTTAAAAAAAAAAATTAATGCAGTTAATTACTAGCTCAGCTCACTCTTTGCCGTGGAATGGGGGGAATAAGGGCGCCTTGTCCCAATCCCCACGTTAATTAATAGTCAAGAGGTCTCGTCCCATCCATTCCGTATGCCCTAAGAGATAAATCATCAAACGTAGGGGAAAACATATCTGAATATGGCGAGATCAGGTACACTTACTAGATTGGATCACTGAACATGTTTAATTCGAACTTTTAGGAGCCATGAACAAATTCAAACTGGCAAGTTTTGGCAAGTGTCTAGCTTGCTCACTAGAATTTATTGGCCCAATAACAGGGACGATGTCTTTTTTTTTTTTTTTTAGAAAAAAAAAAAAAAGGCTGAGCTAAATATTAGATAAAATGGAAAACATAAATAGAATATAATTTTATGCTTTTTTTGTATTTTAGTTTAAATTTGTCATAAAATACTTTTCTTTTTTCTGTTTTAAGCCTTAATTTCTCTTCCAATATCAACAACGTTTTTATCAAAGTAACTTGCATAAATGAATGGGCAGACTAGAATGAGCCTTGAAGCTGTTGGCCTAGCCCACTTAGTGACGAGGCCCTAGAATGTATTGTTCGAGCCTACCAATGAATGCAAAATTGGTGTCTTATTATTCACTTATGGTCTGCCATGTGGTTTGGTATATTAATACTAATATATAAGATATCATTGTCCAAGAGGATCCTCCTTTAAAAAGTTGAGGGGAGAGAAAGCAATATTAATATTGGTGCCTTGTATTCTACGAAGTCCTTGAATGTGAAAACCAAAGACTAGAGACTAAACAAATTGGTGCCTTACATTCACCATCAATCATGAGAGGATCAAGCAGCCCATGGAGACAAAGACTAAACATTCATTCCATCAAATGTGGTATGTAAGCTAACGACCATTACTTGAACCCCAATAAAAAAGAAGTCATTACCTAATGATTGACAAGTCCATAGAACTTCCAAAAGTCCTTTCCTCCAAACCAGTTCGAAAATCACCCGAATTTCTCTTGTTTCTTTTTAAAGTAAAAAAAGATCCGTTATTAAATTTTGGGCCTCAAAAATACTCTTTTTTACATGTTAACTTCAACTTATTTATGAATTAATTAAAGATTTATTATTATTAATAATGTATTTTCTATTATATATGCTTTATATTTACTATTAAAATATATATTTTTAGATAGAGTTCAGCCGGTTTGGGCCATTTGGGGCCTCTCTCAAGCCCGAAGGTGCAAATTGCCTGGGAAAAAATGGGGAGCCCGAAATCTCGGCTTGGGCCTATTTCGACTTGAAGATTCGCGCTGGTCAAATTAGGTCCATGGTGGGCAAAGTGTCATGTGGGACAAAGTTCTACGTTATGAGAGCCATCTTTTGAATCTTGTAACTGCAAAGCACTGCATATTGGAATTCACCTCTAGAACAAAAAGAACGTATGGTCCAAATTTCCCTTACCCAACTGATACAAATTTAATTCTTAAATGGGTGATTCTCTAGACACTTATTTATGACCCACTGTTGTTGAACTTCAATATTTTAAACTTATTTTCACCCGGCCCTTCAAGTGCTTAACAACCCATTTACAACCTAGCCCCAAATATATGAGTCAAAAAATGGCTTCATGACCCATTTTGACACCCCTAAGTCTATGTTCATTTAAAAGTTCCTCTTACAACAATTTATCATCTGCTACACTATACATCTGCTAAACAACAATTTATCAAATGTTCTCATATTTGTCTTAAACTTTCACTTTGTTATGTCCTTAGAGCTTCGTCTGCTTTTATCTTAACCGGAATCAGAACTCAAAGATAGCATATGTAGATGGATAATTTGTGGACAAAAATAAATGCCCTCTATCCCCTAAATTCGAAATGATTGCATAAATTCTCCTTTATCCTTTAATTATGTACGTTTCGTCATGACTCATGAGCCTTCAAAAGCCATGTATTTTCACTTGAAGTTGAAGAAATTGTAACAATAGATAATGCAAAGTATTGGTTTGTTTTTTTTTGTCTCCCAATAATTATTATTCTATAATGCATTATAACGGTGTGGAGGGACTTTTGTGTGTGTGTGTGGCTATTTTCATATTTGGTGTTGGTGACCGGGTATCTAAAACTCTAGATTTTCACCCGAGCTCCCATCGTGTGAGGCCTAGAGAATACAAATTGCAAACCATCCTATCCTGCTAGGCTGAGCTTAAATATGTATATCAATCATGGTAATATAGTCACTGGTGTTAGGTCATCCTTCCCACATGAGAAGGGGACGTGGGGTTCGAGGGGATTGAGATGATGATGATTTAGCTTATATGTAGATTTTGACTCATGCGGCCTGCAAAGTGATGATATAATAGTTGGTCGAATGACATGTAAATTGTTAAATTTGTACATATGAAACATTCAAATGTCCTGCATTTTTTTCTTTTTTGTCGATATTAAAGGTTTTGCATTTAAAAGTAAGAGTACCGTATGAATAATGCTCTAATCACGTGAGCTTTTGTCTAATTTCTCATCTAGCGGACGACCATGGTAGGCATATAAAAAGTAACCAGTAATATGTTGTCTCATGAATTGAGAGGGTTTATTATCAGCACGATCCATTCTCTCTTCTAGAAAAGGAAGGTTATTGCATGCATGAGTGTGGAAACCTAATTGTTTCTAGATTGTCCAACATGGTTTATATATATACATGTGTGTGATTTACCAGATTCAATTGTTCAGATGAACTCGGGATGCATGCATCCGATTTACCCATTATTTCTTCTTCAAGAAATGAATTTCGGTGCTTCTCTAGCTAATTCGTCAACCGATGCCAAGTCCTTGGTTGGTTATTTTCCGAAAAATGAGATTTCATTTAGAGATAATACTACTAGGATCTTCATCGACGAAGTCGGAATCACTCATTCTAGCTTCTTTTTATAGCACATCGACAAGATGACGTCTCTGGCGTTCCCGTTCCAGCGGCTGCTGATATTCTATTCTCCTTAGCCTCGCACGTGCCTGATGTTGTCCGACGAGAGCTCGATGATCTTCACCGTCGACGACTTCTCGATTTTCACCAGGGCGCGATGCTATGCCAGCAATGTGTGGTTCCATGTCTCGCGATGGCCCCGACCTCACCTGTGACGATGCCTCGAAGACCTCGGTCCCCTATTCCATGGCTGCTCTTGGCCAAAGACTGTCTCCGAGGGGTCTACGACATTGCTCTGTTTTATTCAGTTGAATCCGAGATTTGTTATTGAGGTTATGAGTGAAACCAGAATGATGATTGCGGATCGGTTAGTAGTTTAAATACGTTCTGATGTCATTGAATTCGTATATATCGGAAATGACTCTTCGATTATGACTCTGTGTTCTAATTTTTGAACTGACCACCAAAAATTCCTTAAAATGCCTGAACGAATTCGGAATACGATTTTGAGAAGCGTTCTTATGCTTTAGCGTCTGGAATGATTGTTGCGTAATGTAAATGTTCGACTCACTTACAACTCCTCTGATTCTGATATTATGCCATTGATTTTAGACTATGGCCGAGAACTCCGTATGGCATGACTACTTGAATTGTTGTTCAAATCCATCCATATATGTTCTCTCTGATTCTGATATTATGCAAAGTATAGATTCATGTTAATCAAATATCTAGATGAGCAAAGCATGTTGACTTACATATACCCAAGGGTTTTGGCATCTGACGGATTATATTCACCGGATTGAGATTATGCTCGCTGGTTGTGTATTCTCTTGCTCGGGCTGATTGTTGTTGTGGTCTTGATTTGGTATGTGCTTTAACAATGCTTAATAATTATGCACTTGCGAATTTGATTACACTCGTGAGTTTCCTTTGAGCTGTTGTGTGGGCTAATCGAGGATTTCTCAATTGCGCTGATTGCTATTTGTTATAGTGGCCGGGGAAGATTTCATATTGATATGATAGGATAGAAAATTTCTCAAGAGGCAGATGTGACTATTGGCTTGCATCATAATGCAATTTTGTCTGGAAGGTAGAACCGTTTGTCATGCAAAATACATGGAATGGTGAATTCTGAGTGAGGTAAATAGGAGTGATGTCTTACTCTCGAATCTATTTAGAGCCTGGAAGGTCTTACCTTGGATGGATTAGTTCTTTGTCGTGAAATAACATAAAAAAATTATGAGGAAAGAAGAAAAAAAGAGAGCAGTGAGTTGCTTGGGGAGTGCTTGTGCATGTATGTGTAAATGAGTGAAGAGTAAAATAAGTGAGTATGTTTTAGCTAAATCTTCACAGTGCCATGCCAACATCTTCTCTGTTTGCTATTCATTCTTTGAGATTGTAAAGATATTTCGGTCCTCATTTAACCCGTTGTAAATTGATTGTTGTCCATCCTTGCGCATGAGTCCTATATGAAACTAAATAAATATTGAAGTGCGTTTGCCAAATTTGAGTGCAACCGTGTTGATTCTGCTGTTCATATGCTAATTGTTGGATCAAACTTGTCAATTTCTTCTTGTTGGATTAGACTTGTCATCCTTTCTGCTAGTGCTTACAATGTTATGTTTACTGGACATGTCTCCCTTGTGAATGAGCAGTGGAGTCTACTGAAACCCGCTGAATATGCTGCTGAGAGCTTGTCTCTCAAAATAATTATGGACTCTCTATCCTTCTCTCTGCAGTTAGCTGTCTTCATCACATGCGTTTCTTCTTTTCTGTCCGCCATTCACATCTTTGTTGTTGCTATGTTTCAAGGCCCTGCGAGGACGAAATTGAAGTTATCCATCACTGGGTGAAACTCCTGCTCTTTCCGTGTCCACATTGCTTTCAACTTGAAAGGTTTGAGTACGGGTATATCCATGTAAATTTGGTGAGGAAAGATCAATTCAGTACAGGTGAATCCTTCTTTTGCCTATTCTCTCTCTCTCTCTCTCTGTCTCTCTCTCTCTTCCGTTGCTATCCTGAGTAGGTATTACGATGTGATCAATATATAGAAAGCTTGAGGTGTTGTATCTTTCTAATTCCCCAAAAAAAAGGAAGTAGCCGCGGTTCTTTGGGGAATTATTGATTGCTTTAGGGGAATAATGGCTTGCGATTTGTGAAACTAAGTTTTTAGTAGGGTTTGCTTAACATTTGCTTCCTACCAAAACCCCTCTGGCGAGTGATGAAGCTACATCAGTACGATCTCTTACCTCAGCATGATGATTTAGGAGATTGTTATGGTGAATTGGTGATGATTTTTCAACGAATAACCATGTTGCTGTGCCTTGAACTGGCTGTCATCACCATTCCTTTACTGGTCACCTCTTTTGGGTGTAGATTGAATTGATCTGAAGCTCATCTAAGTGTTATTCTAATTACCCATGATGTTGCTGTTCGTATGTTGATGATTTCTTCATCATTGAGCATGTTTGTTACCAATTGCTTCGTCTGAGGTAATACTGAAATTCACGGAGTATCTCAGTGAAAATTTGATTCAGAGGAGGGACCAAGAATAAGATAAGAAAACGAAAATAATAAAATAAAAAATTCCGGAAAATAAAAATGGAAATTGGTTGGAAAAATAGGCATTTATTATGTTGTTAGATTTTAGTATTAGAATTAGCTAGTTTTGGAAAATATGGATGCATGACACGTTGCGCATAAAAGCAACTTAAGCAGATTATTACTAGCAAATTAGAAGTAATCTGCAACTGCTTGAAATGGCTTTGGCAGATTTTAAGTACTCTTGCTCTTTCGACTTTTATGCTCCATACCACTAGAGGAAGGGCACACGTGATGATTGTTAGCTAGTTGTTGGCTAATTGTAAGCTAATTGCAGGAGAGCACTGTTTTCTTTTTTGATTTACCATAGGATGTGGTCATCCTTCCATTGCTTTGTTAACACAAATAGCCAAGGCCACTTATCTCAACTGTCTCTACTATATTGACCAAAAAAGTAAAAAAAAAAGAAAAGTTTATAATCTATCAAACAAACTTGCGAGAGCAATTTCAACCTCAAACTTTGATAGAAAAATTCTGGAAGGACATGTTGATTGTTATGATGAATTTCAATCGTTAGGTAATGTTCAAGATTATGTGATGTTTTGCAGATTGTAATTGGTTTCAATTGATTCTGGTTTTATCGTTAATTCCTATGTTAGTTAATTTCTTCATTAGATTGCTTCCTATTTGTGTTTATTTTTCTGGATATAAGTATTCGTATAATGTAAAACATGATTCAATAAAGCAATGCACAATTCAATATTTCCTCACATATTGACCTGGTATTATAGCTATATTGTTCCTGTTTTGATCTCAATCCATGAAGCCTATAGCCCCCCTGATACTGTTGATCTTAATGCCAAACTTGACCTTGTTGATGGCATGCTATTGTAAGACGTTACACTTCATCGACAGTTGGTCAATAATGCAGTATATCTTTTATGGTAAATTGCTCTAATATAGCCTAGATCGACCATGCTATGAATCAGTTTATGATAGATTTTCATTTTTCCAATTATGCCATCGTGTTACCTATTTTATACTAGATCCAGGGCATTGTATTTTATGTCCTTCACCATCACTATTTATGTCTCTTGGATGCAGATCCATTGTATGCATTGGTTTACTTATTTGCTGTCTCCAACACGAGATCAAAACACGAGTCTCTCTTCTTGATTTTATAGCTTACCCAATCACTCCTCAAGATCCCAACACCAATCTCTCTTCTTCTCCCCATCTTTCTCCCCCCTTATCGAGCCCCCACAACCACACATGGCTTGTGTCATTGACATGCGTCTGGTGCCACCATCAATCTTGACCTTCCTCGCTCCGCCATTCAATGCCGGTGCCTATGAAGGGTCATGTCATGCTCCATTCGCTCTCTCTCCCCTATCGCTTCAATGTCAATCGTCATTTCTGCTTTCGTGTAGCTATCTCTCTCCCTCTCTTGGATAAGGACATGTGAGCTCACCTGAATGTCAAGTTTATGCCTTTGGCTGGTCTCAAGACCTCGTGTTGAGCTCTCCTCATCATTTACAATTACTTTGTCGACAATGACGAAATCAGAAGGTCATCTCAAGATTTGGGGATGCCTCATCCATCTGCTTGTCCATTAAGATTGAGGTGAGATCTCAAAGGCCATGGCCAGATCAGGTCATCAATGGTGGTGCCGAGACCTTATAGAGATTTGGTGGTGAGAGAAGAGACAGAGTGAGGGAGAGAGTGTTTTTGGTTTGCAAATAGAGAAAACAAAGATGGTCGTGAATGACACGACGTAGATAATAGCGAGATGTGGAGGAGTGACGGTGCTAACAAGTGGCTATAACTATCGGAGACGGTGGCTAATGGTGAAGAATGAGAGGGTTGATTGAGTAGGAAGACTTGACAAAAATTATTAGACAATGTGATGAGCACACTGGGAAGTGCAACAAATATAGGTCCATGTTTCCTTTTTGACCTTGTCTTGTTTATGTGTTTGTCAACTTTGTATCTCCATTAAATGACATGGCAATGAAAAAGGAGGTCTAAAGAGTAGGTAGGGGATACTTGATAAGTACACTAGAAGTGCTAAAAGTTGTGTACGGTATTTACTTTAGTGCCAAAAGTTTTTGCCAGCTCACTTAAGTGCTAAATCGGAGAAAAAATGATCACTTAAGTGTCAATGGCGAGAAATTTCGGCCAAATTGATTACGTGTAATTTATAATTAATATTGCAAATTTTTAAAAAATCCAGTCCATATGGCATTTCCACATGGCATGCTTAGCACTAAAGTGATCATTTTTAAATAACAACTACCACCGAAATAATCACTTTAAATAAAATTTAGCACTTAAATGATCATTTTAAATAAAATTTGGCACTTAAATGATCATTTTAAATAAAATTTTGTACTTAAATGATCATTTTTTACAACTTTCGGACGACATTGTTTAGGTGTTATATGCTAAGTAGGTATGCCGACAAACTATGTAAGATTGAGAAATTAATAAAACATAGCTACGTTGGATTTCTAGCTATCAAAACTGGAGTTGGGACTTAAATGATCGTGTTTTTGAAAAAGTGGCACTTAAGTGATTCGAAAAAACTTTTAGCACTAAAGTGAGCGCTGTACACGACTTTTGGCACTTCTGGTGTACTTATCCGACACACAACTTTTAGCACTTATGGTGTACTTATTCTTAAAGGACACACATGATGGCCGCAAGTGTCGGCAACATGACCGTAATAGAATTTCATCGGCAACGTCACCCAAATTCAATCAAGCATTGGCTTCTAGTTGATAGTGAGCCTATGCTCAATTGCGACATCAAGAGTCAGACCTCATTTTTTCCATGATCTTGCGATGAGGTAGCCTCTCTCTTTGTCCTCTTCAGATTTGATCGAATTAGTCACATAACTGTTCGATCAAGCTTGGTCTTCAATTGACTGCGGCTTGATGGTGAAGCACACAAGCGCATGTGCGCAGAGAGAGAGAGAGAGAGAGAGAGAGAGAGAGAGAGAGAGAGAGAGAGAGAGAGAGAGAGAGAGAGAGGGCATATTTCGATCAATGACAAATTACTCAAATCATTTTCCTAATGGACTTTTACTTTACATAGTATTTCACATCCCAAATCTGGACTGTTGAATTTGATAAGATGTAGGTGGGAATTACGTATGATCTAAACATTTTTTATGATTCAGATTCAATTTATTACATATCTCGAGCTCATTAAAATTTATTTGTTATAAGACTTATTTATGGTGTGATAAACGGATACAAGATGCACGTCCAACCGTTCAATGCTAAGTGGGGATGTGAGGGCATGCCCTACGCATCCATGCCAATTGCAGAACCGTAAAAGTAGCTCATAAAATTAAAAACACAAATAATATGGATTTCATGCTTGTATTAATTTAAAAACAAGTGGATGATAACTTAATTGAGACAAAAGAGAAGTACATGTACTTGTTAGATAGCTTAAAATAAGGAAAATGGCAGAGACATTAAAGAATGATTCATAAATTTTATCTTTTTTATGGAAGATTGATTTGTTAAGCAATAAATCATGGGGCAACAGCAACCACCTGCTTGCTGAGGGCGATGGATCCGGATCTCGCTGCCTCTAGATCTGGAGTGGAGGGGTTGAGTCTCTAGATAAGGAGGATGCACCTCCAGATCTAGATGCTCGCCGCAATCTCAACAGCATCAAGGCATCGAGGGTTGGTTAAAGCTCATCGATGTCTCAATGGCATCTATTGCTAGGAGTGGGAGGAGAGAGAAGTACACTAAAAGTGTCAAAATTTATGTACGACGCTCATCTCAATATTAATTTTATTTTTCTTTAGATCATTTAAATGTCACTTAAACAAAAAAATAATTATTTAAGTGTCAACTTTGATCTTGAGTGCTGGAAATTTGATGTGACAAAATTTTGATATTTTTTCCACTGCGTGGCTTGCGGGCGGCCTAATTCAGCATAAAAAGCTCAAAACGATGAGGTTTAACAAGTTTCACCTGCCTGCATGACCCAAAACGACTTCGTTCAGCAAGAAAAATCAATTTCTTGCTAAACGATCGACAGAAAAGGAATGCAGCAGGGAATTTCTCTCTGGTTTCTTGTCTGGGCAATTCATCAAAACCGCCTCAAAATCCGCCATTAACAGAGTCGATCCGTTGAAAAGCTGCAAACCGGAGGCTCAGTCGGATCCATTCCCGGCGAGTTCGAATCGCAGTTGGTGTTGCCTTCTTCACCGGCCAAGTCCCTCGAGGCGGTTTCTGGAGCTGTTTTGTTCCGATCTACCTAACAATCGCATCCGGCAACTTTCCTTTCACAAGTTACGCCCAAGCTTGTTTTCCCCTGTCTTGTCGAATCAACGGAATGAGGCTCACCGGCCCCGGTCTGCATGCGTTTTGGGCCTGCTCATTCCTTTCTCTATGTCCTAGTGTTTTTTTTCTGGTTATGGTTAGTTGTGGTCTGAATTTGCGGCCCGAATGCTTTCCGGTTGTTGTACCTTAGGTGTTCGATGAAATGTTTGGGTGAGGTTCGCGTGCTTGTTCTTGGTTTCCCGTCCAACCTCGGCGTTCATTGATTGCGGGACGTGCTTTGTGGCTTTCTAATTTGATGAAACCAAGCAATCTTGACTGAATAACACTCTTCTTACAGATCTGAACCATGTCGTTCCTCGCCCCTTCTCTCCAACCCGTCACAGGTGTCGTTCATCGATTCATGGTGTTGTTTGTTGAGGTTGTGACGAAGCTCGTAGGTCTGGCTGGTGATGGGTGAGCGTTGATGAAGTTGTAGCTGAGGAGTCCATGTACAGTGTGAAGCAGTGAGGGTGCATAAGGGAGAAAAGAGAACAAAGACAGAAAAAAAGAAAGAAATGATGTGGAGAGAGGGGCGGAGAAATGTACGTATGGAAATTCCATAGAGAACGTTTTTATTTTTATTTTTAAGTCAACTCATATTAAAATTTTAATTATAAATTGTCACGTATATATTTTGGCCAAAATTTCTCATCAGAGGCATTTAAGTGATCCGGCAAAAACTTTTAATACTAAATGAGTGTTGTACATAACTTTTTATACATTTGACGTACTTCTCTCATGGGCGCGGGTAGTAATGTACTGTTATGAGGTGGGGGATGCTAGAGACAAATAGTCTGGTTGAAGATGGATGGTGGATCTTAGAACAACGACGATGGATATGATGACAAGTTGGTGGTGGCTTTTGAATGGCTTTACGGGCGGCATCGGAGGATGGTCAGTGGCGATGACTGGTATTGTAAATAAATTGGGAGAAATTATCTACATTCCCTATTGGAGGCTTGGATAAGACTTGTTGGATCATTTCGACCGGATAAACTTTATTTATGTCCCCTAATAATTTAATCTCATGCACCATTCTCAATGTCTTTAGCATTACTCCACATAAAGTCTAACATTCTTCTTATTATAATGTATCCAATTTGCTGAAATTTCAAACTTCACTTAAGCCTTTTACTTCACTTCCATTTGAGGAAAGGAAGAACATGCAAAACTACTTCCTCATGCACTAGTTACTAGTTTATCATTTCAGATCAAACTAGATTTGAATGCAAGGTTGTGCTGTCCAAAGGAGATGTTCCCTGATAAGTTCATTGCACATGGTAAGTTGAAACCCCGAAAATATTTCTCTATAAATAGCATAACTGATCACCAAAAATATCACCTTGAACCAACATCAGCTAATTCCTTGAGCATCATGAATTCTCTAACCATCATCATCTCTCTTGTCTCTATTTCTCTCTTTCAACCGACTCATGCCCAAAACACACCCCAAGACTATCTCAACTCTCACAATGCTGCTCGACAGCAAGTTGGCATGGCGAACATGACATGGGACAACACGCTTGCTGCCTATGCCCAAAGCTATGCGAACCAACGAGTCAGCGACTGCGGCCTCATGCACTCCAATGGACCTTATGGCGAGAACCTTGCCAAGGGCACTGGCACGTTCACTGGCACCTACGCCGTCAGTTTGTGGGTCACAGAGAAGCAAAACTACAATTACAACACCAACACCTACGCAAGCGGGTGCGATTGCTTGCACTACACTCAAATGGTTTGGTGTGACTCAGTTCGAGTCGGGTGTGCTAAGGTTCAGTGTAACAATGGGTGGTGGTACGTTGTGTGCAACTACGATCCTCCAGGCAACTATGAAGGAGAACTTCCATACTAGGAAAGGCTTTTAGAGTGACAAGCTTACCTATGGCCTATTGTTATATGCGTCATGGGCGTGACATAAAAAATAAAGGGAAAATAAAAACGACTAGCTTGATATGATTCATGAGCTAAGTTTAGAAAAATATGGATGTATAACATGTTGCTCATAAGAGCATCTTAAGCATATTATTACTAGCAAATTAGCAATATTTTGCAAATGTTTGAAATGGCTTTTGTAGATTTAAGTGTTCTTGATCATCAACTAATTATCTGCTTTTGTAATGAAAGGATGCATGAGAGAACAAAGTGTTCTTTCAACTTTTACGCTTTATGATATCACGAGAAGGGATGGTTTGGAGTTAAACACCCATAATAGATTACTTCCTTGTGTATATTATCCTGGATACAAATATCCCTCTAGTGTAATACATTGTCCAATTGAGCAATACACAAAGTCAATAGTCTCTTACATTGTGACTTGATATTAGCATTAGATTGTTCCTGTTATGATCTCAATTCATGATGTTTTCAGCGTGCCCCTGATTTTGATCCTAATGCCAAACTTGAGCTGCTTGATGGCATTATATTGCGCGTTGTTACACTATTGATAGTTGACCTGCAGTTTGGTATATATTTCATGGGCACTTGCCCTAATATAGCCTATTCCATCCATATCGTGAATCAGTTTTGTTTGCTTAGTGTTTTCGTCACTATACCGTGGTGTTATGTATTTTGCACCACATCTATGTCATTGGATGCGGATCCGTTGTACCATTGGTTTACTTATCTGTTGTCTCCAATGCCAGATCAAGACATGAGTCTCTCTTGTTAATTGTACACCTTCCCCAATCACTCCTCAAAATCCCAATGCCAATCTTTTCTCTCCCTCTAGTCTATCTCCGCCCCTACCGAGCCCTACAACCACACGCAACTCGTGTCACTAACGTGCCTCCACTGCCAATATAAATCATGACCTTCTTCACTCCACCATTTACTGTTGGTGTTGACAAGGGATCGTGTCATGCTCCGTTCACCCTCTCTCTCATATCACTTCAATGTCGGTTCTTGTCCCTGCTTTCGCATAGCTCTTTCTCCCTTTCTCATTTGAGGGCAGCCAAGCTTGCCCAAATGTCAAGTTTATGCCTTTGGTGGGTCTCAAGACCTCACGTCGAGCTCCTCTCGTCATCTACAATCAAGTTGTCAACGATGATGAGATCAAAAGGCCATCTCAAGGTTTGGGGATGCCTCCTACATCTAGCCTGTCCATTGAGATTTGCATGAGATCTTAAAGACCATAATGGCTAAATCAGGTCATCAATGGCGGTTTGGAGACCTTAGAAATTTGGCGGTGAGAGAAGAGACAGTGAAGGAGAGAGTGTTTTGGGTCAGGAAATAGAGAAAGCAAAGATGGTCGTGGATGACACGAAGGAGAAAGTAGTGAGATGTGAAGGAGGCGACCGTGATGATAGGTGGCCGCAACGGCCAAAGACGGTGGCTAATGGTGAAGAAAGAGAGAGGGTTGGTTGAGTGGGAAGACTTGATGAAGATAATTAGACATTGTAGTAAGCACACCGACAAGTGCAACAAATATGTATCCATGTTTCCTTTTTTATCATGTCCCATTTATGTCTTTGTTAACTCTCTATCTCTATCGACCAAAAAAAAAGAAAAAAGAAAAAGTCTGTAATTTGATGCCATAACAAAGAAAAAAGAAAAAAGAAAAGGAGGTTTGGAGAGGAGGTAGGGGGTCTCACACGGTGGCTGTTGGTGTTGCAAACATGACAACAACATAATTTCATCGGCAACATCACCCAAATTCGATCAAGCATGGCTTTCGATTGATAGTGAGGTCACTCTCAACAACAACATCGAGAGTTAGCCTTTGACTCCATGATCTTGTGATAAGGTTGCCTCCCTCTCCTTGCCTTTGGATTTGATCAAGCTCGATCTCCAACTGACCGTGGGCTCTCGTTTAAGCACGACATTAAGAGTTGGCCTTGAGCTCGTGACCTCACGGTGAGGTCACATTCTAATACACAAGCGTGCGCAGAGAGAGAGGTAAGGGCAATGGCCCACCCATGATAATTAAGCAATGCATCGATCCACATTGGCATCGGAAATGAAGAGAACCGGGAAAATAGGCAAATTCATCAAATTTTACATGATTACTTGGTGGAAATAGGTGGACTTAACTCCATACATCCACTTTCCACGATTATAAAATGCAATTATAAAAAACACATATAATAGGCATGGTAGGTAGACTAGTTAGCGAGACATTTATGTAAATTTGCTAGCACTACCTTTGCACGATGAGTTTCTCTACTAGTGAAAAAGTTCCAAGATGAAATGCGAAAATTGATTTAGCTACATACCTATCATCCTCACTTTGGCTTCATAACTCACTTTGATCAAGTGTAATTTCCTTACTGCCTCGGTCATGTCCATCCGTTCCAGCGGTGATTCCATTGAGCATGCGACTCCAACTTCGAATACAGAGATAACACAATCTCTGATTTTCATCTCTTGTTGTTGATCACCAGCTTCACTCCAAAGCCTTAAGTCTATAATGTCCATTGCTCGATCCGGAAGAGCCATTCGGACAAAGTTGTGGAGGTTAAGATGGTGCCCAAAGGCTTCTTCAGTGGGTCTCTTTCCTGTGAACATCTCCAATAATAGAATGCCGTAACTGTATGCATCCCCAAGTGTGGAAACCTTGTGTCCCATGCCATACTCTGAAAATTTCATCAAGACATTAATAGGAATGAACATACACTTTTTCTTGAAGTCAATTGTTTAGAAAAAGCTTCTAAGTCACATGGGATTTTGCTTGATGTCCATTTGCAAGAGCTTGCGAAAGAAAATTGTGAGAGATCGCGCCTATCGCACCCAACATAGAGAGATGGCTTGCAAGCCCTCACTCACTTCACAATTGGGCCCGCTGTGCATGGCAGAGGCCAAGGGATCCTTTGTTGGAGCAAGGCAGAGGTCCCAAAGCCCCCTACTGGTTTTTTGCTTTCATTTCTCTATGTTTAATTTTCGTTTAGTTTACAGTATATGGCTGATGTTTAGCGCCTAATGTGTGAACTCTTATAAAGTGCATTAACCGTTGAGAAATGCATCAAAGGTAGAGAAATATGATTTTAGAATTCATAAAGTGCACAAAAGATCAGTTAAAAACATATAAATTCTTCTTCTCCAAAACTACCAGGTGTGACCAAAGTTGTCACATGTTTGCTACACAAATTGCCTAAACATCAAAAGTGGCTTTGTCCCTTAGTAGGATATGGGTGAAAATTGAAAAAGAAGAAAATATGTTGGGTAAAGGCCTTGGCAGAAGTCTATGTGTTAATTGAATTTGAATAGTTGGTTTTTGACTGGAAACATACATATGGGATCCAAGTGAGGCTCATCATTTTCATGATACAAATTATGTTTAATACCTATACCACACTTTCTTTTATGCAAAGACGAGAAGAAAATGCCAAGACGAACAGGCAAAAAATGAACACAGTGGGGGGAAAAGAAGAGACGTAGAGTGATTTGTTGACGGTGATGGATTTATACTTGTAAATGCATAAATTTGTCTTAATATGCTCTGACCAATAAGTTTAGGGAAAGTGATAGTTGGGTAGAGCCCATCGTGTTGTCAACTAGTGTATCCTCCAACGGTTTCTGGCATAAATGTCATGTCATCTAATATATTTTTCTAATATTAAATTATTGGTCATGAAAGGGTCTGCCATAAAGGAAAAATTACTTATTGTTAAGACCTTAAGTCATAACATTCCAAAAGAGATTCGCAATCTGTTTTAATGGCATGACCGTGATATGAGACAAAATACGAATTATAGAAAGAAAATATAAATATGAGATGATACAATATGCTTAATCTATTTATTCACATGGATTCACGAGTTTTGTCTAAAAATTTATGATGGTTTATTCTCATCTTAATTTAAAATATGATTAGGGCAAGCTACTATTAATCTTTTCGTACAAAAAGATATGTATTTTCTTTTTCTGCGGAAGCTATTAATAGTGGAAAGAGGAATTGAGTTGTGAGAAAGAGGTGTCAGAGCATACGAATCATAACATAACTAAAGAATAATTGTTTAGTTAAACTTTTGGCACTCACATATTACTATCGCAATCAAATAAAAACTAATTGAGAAAAAATGACAGTTTCATACCAGGAGGCACATAGCCAATGGATCCTCTGACTGCAGTTGAAGTTGAACTACCTTGGTCTTGAACTCCTATGACTTCGGTAGACACCATTGAAATGATCTTTGCAAGCCCGAAATCTCCAACTCGAGCCATCATGTCGTTGTCCAGAAGCACATTACTCGGCTTTAGATCTCCATGGACGATGGCTGGATAGCAACCCTTGTGGAGATATTCGATTGCGGTAGCTATGTCGATGGCAATGTTTAATCTTTGCACTAGTCTCAAATTTCTCGATTCACTACACTCGTCATCTTGTCCTATAGTTCCAGGGTGAAGCCACTCCTCCAAGCTCTCATTAGCCATGAACTCATATATTAGAGCTTTGAAGTCATTGCCACAAAAGTCCACACTCGAACAGACACTTAGTATCTTCACGAGGTTTCGGTGTCTAATGGTTCCTAGAGTTCGACATTCGGAGATAAAGCTCCTTGAAGCACCTCTTTGCATTAGATTGAGCACCTTTGTCGCCACCGTGGCACCTCCATCAAGAATCCCCTTATAAACCGTGCCATATCTCCCTTTACCAATTAAATTGGTCTCAGAGAATCTATTAGTCGCTCTCAGGAGTTCTTCATAAGAAATCCTCAAGAATTGGTTCCCGAAAGATAATGAAGTGGTGGCATTGGTTGTCGTCTGCTTCTTTTTGCGATAAAAGATAGATAGACATAGGAGCAACAAAGCTAAACATAACAAACTGCTAGCTACCACATATATTACTTTGGCCTTGGTTGAAGAAGACTTCTTAGAGCTTGATGATTTGCAAAGAGGAAGCTTGAGACTGGGAACACCTCCACAGAGTTCCGTATTTCCATAAATCAATACAGAACTGGCATTAAGAAAAACTCCACCCACTGGAACTTGTCCTTCTAGTTGATTGAAGGACAAATTCAAGTACTCAAGTAGTAAGAGCCCCGCGAGAAAGCTCGGGATTGGACCGGAAAAATTATTATTGGAAAGGTCCAGCTCTTTTAGACCCCGTAATGGACGTAAAGCTTCGGGGATTTGACCATGAAAAGAATTAGCTTCTAAGTGAAGTCGTTCCAATACCAAGCACTCGCTGATGGACGTTGGAATTAAGCCGGTCAGTCTGTTGTAAGATAGATCTAATTCGCCAAGATTCTTTAAAGATCCAACTTGCAATGGAAGAGATCCACTTAAATTATTGTTTGCTAAACTAAGGAGGATCGACAAGGAAGAAAGATCCATAATTTCGATAGGAATTGAGCCAATTAGGTTATTCTTCGTAAGATCAAGATAAATTAGTTGCTTGCAGTTGCGGAGACTCTGCGGTATGTGGCCTTGGAAAATGTTAAAGGAAAGGTCAAGGAGATTTAACAACGTAATGTTACCAATCGAAGATGGTATCTCTCCAGTCAACATGTTCCCACGTAAACCAAGTAGCTGCAAGTTGGAAAGTGCTCCGATGGAATGAGGAATGCAATCAGTTAGAAAATTATACGATAATTCCAAGAAAGACAAGTTGAAGAGATGTCCAAGGGCTAAAGGAAGAGATCCTTGGATCCGATTGTATGACATAGAAATCCGCTTAATGGTGGAGAGATTGGAGAAGGATCTCGGAAACGATCCGTAAAACAAGTTCTTGTCCATCTGGAGAGTTACTAAGTGGGAACAATTAACTAAAGAAGAAATATAACTCAAGTCATCCTGAAAGTGGTTATGACTCCATGAAATCAGGCGAAGGCCCTTTAGCCTTCCTAGATTTTTCGGTATTGGCCCATGGAAATTGTTGCCATTAAGCAAAATATGTCCAAGGGCTGTGGCATTTGTTAACGTTGACGGAATCATCCCGGTGAACAAGTTAGTGTAGGCGCCAAGGAAATAGAGAGAAGGAGAAGTGGTGCTGACATCATTGAGAAAGTTTCCCCGCAACTGGTTATCACTAACATCGAAGTAAACAATGTTAGAGATGTTTAAAAGCCCCGCTGGAACCTCACCGATTAGTTTGTTGGAAGATAGCTGGAAAAATGTCAATCTCTTGAGTCTGGACAATTCCTCAGGTATTTCTCCGCTTAACACATTTGTTCCCAGGGAGAGCTTATGTAGTAGCGAGAGGTTTCCAATTGAACGAGGAATAGGACCTACGAGACTGTTCTTAGCCAAGCCCAAGCCTTGGAGTCTTGTTAAAGAACTAAGATCATAATGAATTCCTCCCACAAGTTGATTATTTATGAGATTCAAGATCTCGAGGTTTGAGCAGCGGGAAAGATTAGAGGGTATCGGCCCACCAAATGAGTTGTTACTAAGAACAAGAACACGAAGCCGAAGCACATTGCCTATTTGAGGTGGGATTTCACCATGAAAGCTGTTGTTCTGCAAAATTAGGATACTTAGAAAAGAGAGGTTACCTACATGAGAAGATAGTAAGCCTTCCAAGCCTCGTGATCTCAATTCCAGGGATGTGACCCTCCCAGGATGTCTTTTGCTGCACAAAACACCTTGCCACTCACAATGATGAGTAGAATCATTCCAAGAGCTCAAGACTCCAAATGGGTCTTTGTGTATTGCATTTTTGAAGGAGGCTAATGCGAGCTGATCCGTTTGGTTTTGCGAGTATGCTCTGGAGATTGTGATTGAGCTCCACCACCACAAGAGAGCAGAGTTAAGAATCAGAAACAGTTGTTTCCCCATCTCCTCTTGTGATCCCAACTTTCAGTCTTAGCTGCATTTAACACCTTGATCTTGCGCAAAATTCAATTATCGACTGATTCCACAATGGGAAGTATTGGAGACTTACCCGAACTTTCCGTGGTCCTCAATTTTACCTCATCTCTCTTGAAGAAATATGTACATACTCTGAGGTTTCAAAGAAGGTACGCTCTACACAGGGTTCAAAGTGTGGTAGTATAAATGAATATTGTTATTAATATTGTAAACACACTAAGATTATTTTATAAATTTGGTATCATAACTGATGTGGCATACTATTATTAATTATTGTGTATAGCTTATCTTCACTTATTTTATGCCATATGATTTCGCATGTTAAAATAAATATATTACAAAAGCGGAAGGTCCATATGAAGTTCATATTGGTGCCTCATATTCCACGGAATCAAAATGCAGACGAAGACTGAAGACCGAGCTAATTGGGGCCTCATATTCCCTGTCCATTACGTAAGGACTGGGAAGTCAACGGAGATGAAGACTGAATATTCCATTAGGTGCGTCGTTTAAGCAGCCGACGATAACCCAACCAAAAAAATAAAATAAAAATGAAGAGACAAGTCTTTTAGTACCCCCATCAATTACGCGAGCATCGACAAGTCCATGTCAGGCTCGGTAGAGGCGAAATAGAGGTCCAGGCTGGTTGAATCCTAGCTTTCGTATAAAAAATAGATATTTTTTTTGACAAAGTATCAAAAATAGATCAATTGTTAGGTTTTTCACCTCAAATATCATTTTATATGGTTTCTTCGATATCTAGAAAGTGGGACCAAAAGCCGTGCATGAAAAGGTGTTCGTACGTTGTATCTTGGCTTTTTGGTTTTAAAGTCTACAGTGGAAACTTTGGATAGTTAAGTGGATATCACGACTCATTAAGTTGGCTAATCTTATTTGAGTCTCCGTGCTGTGGTGGAGACAAGCAAGACGGGAATTTTGTCATGTTTATGCAGCAAGTTGATGCGTCTGGTCTGAGGAAATTGAAGAATAAAGGGGTATGAAGAGTTAGTACATCGATCAAGGGAAGAATCAGCAGTTCCAACTTTCATTCAAGCTCGATTTCATGGAGAATTGCTTGCAATATTGCGCTTGATATAGGCATGGGTTGCCGAGTTATATCGTGAAGAACTAGACTCAAATTCCCCTTTGGAAGCTAGGGTTAAACGGCGGTAAGTGCTTTTCAAGTATTTATGCATCGATATAGGTCTGCACATATATAGAAATAACATAAGTGCTGGCATTCTCGAGATCTTAAGCGATGAAGTTTATGTATTTAACATGGATAAAAATAACACGTAAAAACACCAACATATGCAGATAAAACATTTACATCTAGGTATGCCTATGCAAAGCTCGGATTTTGTAACATGTTACAGAAGAAATCAAAATTTCTAGTGTAAGGAGAATAATTTTCTCTTGGAGATAGGAAGTAAATTATTTACTTCCACCTCGAAATTGGCCTGTATGCGGAGGAACGTGGCTCAGCGATGACTAATGCTAGGTTGTGACGTCCCAACTTTGACCCTAAATAAACAAGAAAATAAAAAATAAATTTATCAAGATTTTCTCATCTACATATACCAGACAATATATATATATATATATATATATATATATAATCTTGTCAATTATTTTCCATTAAACAATTTCATTGAAACAGATTGTATAATGTTAAAATAGGAAGGACGAAGCCAGTGATTAGTCGTTTTTTAACATGCGCAGTTCTATTGATGAACGTCAAAACCAAGATTTGCCAATGACATGAATAAAAGTTGTCATCATCCACCGGAATTTGTTTCTGGGCTCGAACTTGAACTCTGTTTTTGTTTTTCTATTCTCTAGAAGAAAGTATCGGGCTTGTATTACGTCATCCCAACAATAAAGATTTCTAGAGCTTTTGTAGTACTTTCCCAGATTATAGGTTCCACTTAGTCATATACAACAACTTCGTATCGATTCCATCGACTGATTCCACAAGCGTAAAACTTGTAAATCAGATGTCATTGACGGCAAATTTTGGCATGTTCTTAGGTCTTAATTTTTAAGACATCATAATTTGAGAATACATGAAAATTCATTTAGGTGGTTATATCCAAGCACATAAAATCCTCAGGGAAGATTCCCTCGACTAACTCCACAAGCGTAAAACTTGTAAATCAAATTTCATTGACCGCAAATTTTGGCGTGTTCTTGGGTCTTAATTTCCATTTTGGTGGTCATATCCAAGCACATAAAATCCTCAATGAGGAATTTTCCAACTATGACGAGTCTATGACCTTTCTAGGCTGCGTTTAGCAGTCGGGATAAAATTTATCCTATCCCACATTTGGTGGCTGCTCAAGATAAGATAAAGTCGGATATAAAAGTGATATAGATTGGACAAAATTATCTCATAGGGGATGTAGAGTAAAGGTAGATAGGATTTCTAATATTCATAATAGGAAAGTTATTTTCCTTAAATGACAATATTCTTAAATTAACAAAATTAAAACTATATTTCAATATAAATTAATATTTGGATTCTAATATAAGAAATTCAAAATAACAAAAAATAAAATTTAGTTATTTTAATTTAATCTTATTTTATTTATATATTCGAATTTAATTCTATTTTGTAAAATAAATTCAATATATATAAAAATATATTTACATTTATTACATATTTTAGGTATTTAGTATTTTATGTATCCTTGTGTAGTTTACTATTTAATAAAAATCTATAAGAGAATGATGGAAGGAAAATAAAGAAATAGAAAAAGAAATTAATTTAAAAAAGAGGAAAATAAAATAAATAAAAGTAAATAAAAATAAAGTAAACAAGAGTGTTGCGAGAGATTTTTGCTATCTCCATTTGTAAAATTTTTGGTTTATTTATATTAATATGCCGTTTATACCAAACAATATAAATTATATGATGTAAATATATTCGATTTTATCATTTAAATCACTAAACAGTGGATGAAATCCTTGAATTTCATATCCTATCTAATCTAGTCCTATCCGGTTATAAATTTGGTATCATAATTGATGTGGCATACTATTCTTAATTATTGTGTCTGGTTTATCTTCCACTTATTTTATGCCATATGATTTCGCATGTTAAAATAAACATATTACAAAAGCGAAAGGTCCATATGAAGGACATATTGGTGCCTCATATTCCACGGAGTCAATGCAGACGAAGACTGAAGACCGAGCAAATTGGGGCCTCATATTCCCTATCCATTACGTGAGGACTGGGAAGTCAACGGAGACGAAGACTGAATATTCCATTAAGCGCGTCGTTCAAGCAGACGACGATAACCCAACCAAAAAGAAAAAATGAAGAGAGAAGTCTTTTAGTACCCCATCAATTACGGGAGCATCGACAAGTCCATGTCAGGCCCGGCCGAGGCCGAAATAGAAGTCCAGGCTGGTTGAATCCTAGCTTTCGTATAAAAAATAATTTTTTTTTAACAAAGTATAAAAAATAGATCAATTGTTAGGTTTTTCACCTCAAATATCATTTTACATGGTTTCTTTAATTTCTAGAAAGTGGGACCAAGAGCCGTGCAAGAAAAGGTGTTAGTCCGTTCTATCTTCGTTTTTGGGTTTTAAATTCTACAGTGGACACTTTGGATAGTTAAGTGGATATCATGACCAAACGGCCTCGTAAATTTGGGATGTCACAGAGATAGTTTCGCCTCATTATGGGGTAAAATTATGTGGTGCAGTATGGGACGTGTCATAACGATTTTACCTTATAATTGGGACGCGTGGGATATATTGATGTGTGATAGGTGACGCACTAATGTGCAAGAACACATGAGAATCATGACATCATTGGTTCCGGTCATGCATGAGTTGATCACCTTGTTCATGGCACGCACACATGAATTGATAATGTGCAGGGCGTGGCAATAGCCAGGTGAGATCACTTGTGATGCGACTTGTATGTGATTGATGAACTACATCATTTAATGGCCATGTGCATTGCGTGTGTTGTGCTGAGATTCAACGTGCAGGGTATGTCATACTAGGTAAGATTGCATGTGAACCGACTATTGATTGTTGGTTGTTGCTTGTGGTGGGGTAGTTCTGGATAGATACCTTGAGTTGAGTTGGCGTACTAACTGGGGCTTAGGGGTGGAACTCGCTGAGATTTGTATCTCACTAGTTATTGACTAACAATTTTCAGGTTCTTAGTATAAAGAGCCAGGAGCTTGAAGCGGAAGGGTCAGGAGCATATGTGGCTCATTAGTTCTTTATGACATGGACCTTCTGTATAAGCTTGAAGTGTTTATAAAAGTGTATTTGATTTGAAATTGGTTGTCCTGCTTTTCTATCCCATATATGTCATTGTCAGGGGATTAGTTAATTCGCTTCGCATGTGCAATAAGATAAAAAGGGCCGGCAACAAGTCCTGGGAATATCACGAAATTCTATCGACCATCGAGGGTTGTGCACGTGCTCGAGGTTTGGGGCGTGACAAAAAGGCCATCTCAAGGTTTGGGGATGCCTCCTACATCTAGCTTGTCCATTGAAATTTCCATGAGATCTTAAAGGCCATAATGGCTAAATCAGGTCATCAATGGTGGTTTGGAGACCTTAGAAATTTGGCGGTGAGAGAAGAGACAGTGAAGGAGAGAGTGTTTTGGGTCAACAAATAGAGAAAGCAAAGATGGTCATGGATGACACGAAGGAGAAAGTAGTGAGACATGGAGGAGGTGACCATGATGATAGGGGGCCGCAATAGCCGGAGACGGTGGCTAATGGTGAAGAAAGAGAGAGGGTTGGTTGAGTGGGAAGACTTGATGAGGATAATTAGATATTGTAGTAAGCACACCAACGAGTGCAACAAATATGCATCCATGTTCCCTTTTTTGATCATGTCCCATTTATGTCTTTGTTAACTCTCTTTCTCTATTGACCAAAAAAGAAAGTCTGTAATTTGATGCCATAGCAAAGAAAAAAAGATAAAAGAAAAGGAGGTTTGGAGAGAAGGTAGGGGGTCTCACACGGTGGCTGTTGGTGTTAGCAACATGACCGCAACATAATTTCATCGGCAACGTCGCCCAAATTCGATCAAGCATGGCTTCCAATTGATAGTGAGGTCACTCCCAACAGCAACATCGAGAGTTAGCCTTGACCCCATGATCTTGTTTTAAGGTTGCCTCCCTCTCCTTGCCTTTGGATTTGATCAAGCTTGATCTCCAATTGACCATGGGCTCTCGTTTAAGTATGACATTAAGAGTTGGCCTTGAGCTCGTGACCTTACGGTGAAGTCACATTCTAATACACAAGCGTGCACAAAGAGAGAGGTAAGGGCAATGGCCCACCCATGATAATTAAGCAACGCATCGATCCACATTGGCAACGGAAATGAAGAAAACCGGTCAAATAAGCAAATTCATCAAATTTTATATGATTACTTGGTGGAAATAAGTGGACTTAACTCCATACATCCACTTTCCACGATTATAAAATGCAACTATAAAAAACACACATAATAGGTATGGGTAGGTAGACTAGTTAGGGAGACATTCATATAAATTTGCTAGCACTACCTTTGCACGATGATTTTCTCTACTAGTGAAAAAGTTCCAAGACAAAATTAGAAAACTGATTTAGCTACATACCTATCATCCTCTCTTTGGCTTCATAACTCACCTTGATCAAGTGTAATTTCCTTATTGCCTCTGTCATGCCCATCCGTTCCAGCGGTGATTCCATCGAACATGCGACTCCAACTTCGAATACA
This sequence comes from Eucalyptus grandis, assembly GCF_016545825.1. Classification (NCBI taxonomy): domain Eukaryota; kingdom Viridiplantae; phylum Streptophyta; class Magnoliopsida; order Myrtales; family Myrtaceae; genus Eucalyptus; species Eucalyptus grandis. Next base: position 22,323,432 of record NC_052618.1, on the reverse strand, counting down.
GAGATAATGCAATCTCTAATTTTCATCTCTTGTTGTCGGTCACCAGCTTCACTCCAAAGCCTTAAGTCTATAATGCCCATTGCTCGATCCGGAAGAGCCATTCGGACAAAATTGTGGAGGTTAAGATGGTGCCCAAAAGCCTCTTCAGTGGGTCTCTTTCCTGTGAACATCTCCAATAATAGAATGCCGTAACTATATGCATCCCCAAGTGTGGAAACCTTGTGTCCCATGCCATACTCTGAAAATTTCATCAAGACATTAATAGGAACGAACATACACTTTTTCTTGAAGTCAATTGTTTAGAAAAAGCTTCTAGGTCTCATGGGAATTTGCTTGATGTCCATTTGCAAGAGCTTGCCGAAGAAAATTGTGAGGGATCATGCCTGTCACACCCAACATAGAGTGAGGGCTTGCAAGTCCTCTCTCACTTCACAATCGAGCCCACTATGCATGGCAGAGGCCAAGGGATCCTTTGAGCAAGGCCAAGGGTCCCAAAGCCCCCTACTGGTTTTTTGCGTTCATTTATCTCCATTTAATTTTTCATTTAGTTTACTATATATGGCTGATGTTTGGCGCCTGTCGTATGAACTCTTATAAAGTGCATCAACCGTTGAGAAATGCATTAATGGTAGAGAAATAGGATTTTAGAATTCATAAAGTGAACCAAAGGTCAGTTAACAATGTATAAACTTCTTCTCCAAAACTACTAAGTGCAACAAAAGTTGTCTCATGTTTGCTACACAAATTGCCTAAACATCAAAAGTGGCTTTGTCCTCTAGTAGGATACGGGTGAAAATTGAAAAAGAAGAAAATATGTTGGGTGAAGGCCTTGGCAGAAGTCTATGTGTTAACTGAATTTGAATAGTTGGTGTTTTGACTTGGAAATATATGGGATTCACGTGAGGCTCATCATTTTCATGATACAAATTATGTTTAATACCTATACCGCACTTTCTCTTATGCAAAGACAAGAAGAACAGGCAAAAAATAAACACAGTGGGGGGAAAAGAAGAGACGTAGAGTGATTTGTTGATGGTGATGGATTTATACTTGTAAATGCGTAAATTTGTCTTAATATGCTCTGACCAATAAGTTTAGGGAAAGTGATAGTTGGGTAGAGCCCATCGTGTTGTCAATTAGTGTATCCTCCAACAATTTCTGGCATAAATGTCATGTCATCTAATATATTTTTCTAATATTAAATTATTGGTCATGAAAGAGTATGCCATAAAGGAAAAATTACTTATTGTTAAGACCTTAAGTCATAACATTCCAAAAGAGATTCGCAATCTATTTTAATGGCATGAACGTGATATGAGACAAAATATGAATTATAAAAAGAACATATAAATATGAGATGATACATTATGCTTAATCTATTTATTCACATGGATTCACAAGTTGTCTAAAAATTTTCCATTCATTGATAAAAATTATGATGATTTATTCTCATCTTAATTTAAAATACGATTAGGGCAAGCTACTATTAATCTTTTCATACAAAAAGATACGTATTTCTTTTTCTGCGGAAGCTATTAATAGTGGAAAGAGGAATTGAGTTGTGAAAAAGAGGTGTCAGAGCATACAAATCGTAACATAATGCTAAGAATAATTGTTTGGTCAAACTTTTGGAACTCACATATTACTATTGCAATCAAATAAAAACTAATTGAGAAAAAATGATTGTTTCATACCAGGAGGCACATAGCCAATGGATCCTTTGACTGCAGTTGAAGTTGAACTACCCTGATCTTGAACTCCTATGGCTTCGATAGACACCATTGAAATGATCTTTGCAAGCCCGAAATCTCCAACTCGAGCCATCATGTTGTCGTCCAGAAGCACATTACTTGGCTTCAAATCTCCATGGACGATGGCTAGATAGCAACCCTCGTGGAGATATTGGATCGTGGTAGCTATGTCAATGGCAATGTTTAATCTTTGCATTAGTCTCAGATTTCTCGATTCGCTACACTCATCATGTCGTCCTATAGTCCTAGGGTGCAGCCACTCCTCCAAGCTCTCATTAGCCATGAACTCATATATTAGAGCTTTGAAGTCATTGCCACAAAAGTCCACACTCGAGCAGACACTTAGTATCTTCACAAGGTTTCGGTGTCTAATGGTTCCTAGAGTTCGACATTCAGAGATAAAGCTCCTTGAAGCACCTCTTTGCGTTGGATTGAGCACCTTCGTCGCCACTGTGGCACCGGTATCAAGAATCCCTTTATAAACTGTGCCGTATCTCCCTTTACCAATCAAATTGGTCTCAGAGAATCGATCAGTCGCTCTCAAGAGTTCTTCATATGAAATCCTCAAGAATTGGTTCTCGAAAGATAATGAAGTGGAGGCATTGGTTGTCGTCTGCTTCTTTTTGCGATAAAAGATCGACAGACATAGGAGCAACAAAGCTAAACATAACAAACTGACAGCTACCACGTATATTACTTTGGCCTTGGTTGAAGAAGACTTCTTAGGGCTTGATGATTTGCAAAGAGGAAGCTTCAAACTGGGAACACCTCCACAGAGTTCCGTATTTCCATAAACCGATACAGAACTAGCATTAAGAAAAACTCCACCCTCTGGAACTTGTCCTTCTAGTTGATTGAAGGACAAATTCAAGTACTTGAGTAGTGAAAGCCCTGTGAGAAAGCTCGGGATTGGACCATAAAAGTTATTATTGGAAAGGTCCAACTCTTGTAGACCCCGTAATGGACGTAAAGCTTCAGGGAGTTGACCATGAAAAGAATTAGCTTCTAAGTGAAGTCGTTCCAATACCAAACACATGCTGATGGATGCTGGAATTAAGCCGGTCAATCTATTGTGAGATAGATCTAATATGCCAAGATTCTTTAAAGATCCAACTTGCAATGGAAGAGATCCACTTAAATTATTATTTGCTAAACTAAGGATGATTGACAAGGAAGAAAGACCCATGATTTCAATAGGAATTGAGCCAATTAGGTTATTGTTGGAAAGATCAAGCACAATTAGTTGCCTGCAGTTGCCGAGACTTTGTGGTATGTGGCCTTGGAAAATGTTGGAGGAAAGGTCAAGGAGATTTAACGACGTAATGTTACTAATTGAAGACGGTATCTCTCCAGTAAACATGTTCCTGCCTAAATCAAGTTGATGCAAGTTGGAAAGTGCTCTGATGGAATGAGGAATGCAATCAGTTAGAAAATTATTTCTTAAACCCCAAACATACAAGTTGAGAGATTTCCGATGGCTAAAGGAATAGATCCTTGGATCCGATTGTCTAACATATAAATCCATTTAATGGTGGAGAGATTGGAGAAGGATCTCGGAAACGATCCATAAAACAAGTTCATAGCTATCTCAAGATATGCTAAGTTGGAACAATTAACTAAAGAAGTGATAAAACTCAAGTCATCCTGCAATTGATTATTGCTGAATTCAATCGCATAAAGGCCCTTTAGCCTTCCTAGATTTTTGGGTATTGGGCCATGGAAGTTGTTCTGGGTAAGCATAAGCTTTTCAAGGCTTGTGAAATTCGTTAACGTTGACGGAATCATCCCGGTGAACAAGTTATCATAGGCGCCAAGGAGATAGAGAGAAGGAGGAGCGGTGCTAACATCACTGAGAAAGCTTCCCCGCAACTGGTTACTACCAACATCGAATAAAACAATGTCAGAGATGTTTAAAAGCCCCGCTGGAACCTCATCGATTAGTTTGTTGGTAGATAGCTGGAAAAATGTCAATCTCTTGAGTCTGGACAATTCCTCAGGTATTTCTCCGCTTAATACATTTTCACACAAGGAGAGCTTTTGTAGTAGCGAGAGGTTTCCAATTGAACGAGGAATAGGACCTACGAGACTATTCCTAGCCAAGCCCAAGCCTTTGAGTCTTGTTAAAGAACTAAGATCAGAATGAATTCCTCCCACAAGTTGATTATTTATGAGATTCAGGGTCTTGAGGTTTGAGCAATGGGTAAGATTAGAGGGTATTGGCCCACCAAATGAGTTGTTACTGAGAACAAGAACATGAAGCCAAAGCAAGTTGCCGATCTGTGGTGGGATTTCACCATGAAAGCTGTTGTTCTGCGAAAATAGGATCCTCATAAAAGAGAGGTTACCTACGTGAGAAGATAGTAAGCCTTCCAAGCCTTGTGATCTCAAGTCCAGGGATGTGACCCTCCCAGGATGTCTTTTGCTGCACAAAACACCTTGCCACTCACAATGATGAGTAGAATCATTCCAAGAGCTCAAGACTCCAAATGGGTCTTTATGTATTGCATTTTTGAAGGAGACTAACGCGAGCTGATCCGTTTGGTTTTGTGAGTATGCTCTTGAGATTGTGATGGAGCTCCACCACCACAGGAGAGCAGAGTTAAGAATAAGAAACAGTTGTTTCCCCATCTCCTCTTGTGATCCCAACTTTCAGTCTTAGCTGCATTTAACACCTTGATCCTGCGCAAAATTCAATTATCGACTGATTCCACAATGGGAAGTATTGTAGACTTATCCGAACTTTTGTGGCCCTCAATTTTACCTCATCTCTCTTGAAGAAATATGTACATACTCTGAGGTTTCAAAGAAGGTACGCTCTACACAGGGTTCAAAGTGTGGTAGTATAAATGAATATTGTTATTAATATTGTAAACACACTAAAATTATTTTATAAATTTGGTATCATAACTGATGTGGCATACTATTATTAATTATTGTGTATGGCTTATCTTCACTTATTTTATGCCATATGATTTCGCATGTTAAAATAAATATATTACAAAAGCGGAAGGTCCATATGAAGTTCATATTGGTGCCTCATATTCCCCATCCATTACGTGAGGACTGGGAAGTCAACGGAGATGAAGACTGAATATTCCATCAGGTGCGTCGTTTAAGCAGCCGACGATAACCCAACCAAAAAAATAAAATAAAAATGAAGAGACAAGTCTTTTAGTACCCCATCAATTACGTGAGCATCGACAAGTCCATGTCAGGCTCGGTAGAGGCCGAAATAGAGGTCCAGGCTGGTTGAATCCTAGCTTTAGTATAAAACATAGATTTTTTTTTTGACAAAATATCAAAAATAGATCAATTGTTAGGTATTTCACCTCAAATATCATTTACATGGTTTCGTATAAAAGAAATTGGTGCCTCATATTCCATGAAGTCCATGTAGACAAAGACTGAAGACTAAACAAATTGGTGCCTCATATTCACTATCAATTACGTGAGGATTGGGAAGACCATGGAGACGAAGACTCGACATTCCATCAAGTGCGTCGTGAAAGCAGACAACCATAACCCAACCAAAAAGACAAAGAAGAAGAGAGAAGTCTTCTAGTATCCCGTCAATTACGCGAGCATTAACAACTTCATGGAATTTGCAGGCTCGGTAGAGGTCGAAATAGAGATACGGGCTGGTTGGGCCCTAGCCCGATTTTTTTTTAGTGTTAAAATTAGATATCGTTACTAGATTTTTCTCCTCAAAGATCACTTCTTTATATGTTTATTTTTTAACTTATTAATGACTTTATCAAAGTGCTTTGAGTATAAATAAGCGGGAGCTCGAAATCTTGACCCAGGCCAGACCTGAAAATTCGGGCCATCCAATGGCTTATCTGAGCTTTTAATCTTTTTTACTTACTCCTAAAACTAAGCTTCACGTGGGACAGAGTATTATATCGTAAGAGCCATCTCTTGAACCTTATAAAGGGAAAGTGTTACATAGTAAGAACCACCTCTCGAAACAATGAAAGCTACCTTTAATATCCTTCAAGTGCAACCAACCAAGTATATCGGTGGGATTTGATGCATCATTGAATATCATATCTGTGGTTTACTATTATTAGCATTTATAATCGCAAGAAGAGGTGGCCAATTACTTATTCAATCAATAATTTGCTTACTCAATATTGAGGTTACTTCACTAATAGTGTTCCCAAGCTGAAATTTTGACACCTAGCAACACATATGTCATTACCTCTTGAAAGCCTCCCGTAGGCACATGAGGCTAATGATTTTCTAAGCTTAGGTTTAGTCCGAACTCTCCCAAGCCCACTACTAGTTCATGACTTACAGTTCGTTTTTTTTTTTTTTTTAACTTGCAAGCCACCACTAATTCGATTTACAGTGGATCGATTAAAAATCCAAGTAAAATATTGTAATTAGAGAAATTAGGATCGAAAACTTGATTACACTAGTTAATCAACTAATGAGAGGGATGAATGAATAGATATATTGGATGCAAGCCAAATGGCTCGAGAAGAAGATCACCGTATTCACTAAAGATAAGATTTGTTTTTTTTTTAAAGGATTTTTCATGCAATTTTTTTGGAGAAAACTACTCAAAAACTATTTTTCAGCCTTGTCCTAATTGCAGAATTTTTTGAAAATATTTTATATTTGTATTTTTAAATAATAATAATAAATAATTGCCAACCGGTGGATCGGTCCGGTCTCATGATCCGACCCGACTCGGGTCCGGATCGGCTCGGATTAGCGAAAGGCAGAAAAAGAAGAAAGCGCGTGGATCCGGGTCGAGTCTCCGGACCCAACCCGCATCTCAGATTAATGAGAGGAGACCGGGTCGGTCAAACCCGTGAACCAGGCTTCCCGACCTGGTTCCATCCTTCTTTCCGTCAGATCGCTTGAGGCGCGATCTGAGGAGAGGGGAGGACCGTGACGGACAACTGTCCTCCGCCGGTCCAGGCCGGCGACCTCCCCCTTGCTGGCGACGCTATGGCCGATCCGGGCTGGGGGTTAGGCGGCCGTTTAGGCTGCTGTTTCAACTTTCCCATCAGTGCCGGTGTCGCCGACGCCCACGGCGGTGTGTGGGCCAAACCGTCAGCGGGGGAACCGAAAGACGAGGTGGGTTGAACGCAGCGGCACTTTTCGGGCAGCAGCCCGGACACCACCAGGCTCGCTGGACGAAGCGGTGGGCAAAGAGGACGCGGCGACGATGGGCGAGAGAACTGGAAGGCGGCACCGTCGCCGAGCAAGAAGCAGCAGCAGTTCGTGGGACGGTCCGTCGTTGAAGGCTTGTATCAAGAACCGTCGCTGGAAGCTCACGGCTCGTCGTCAGTATAGCTCGGCTTGGTGGGTTCTGATATTGCTAGTATGAGTACCTAGAGGGGGGTGAATAGGTATATAAAGGATTTTTCTTCAACAATTGCACAATACTAGACGGTTGAAGGAAACGATAATCAAAGTAAAGGGCGAGAGAAGAGAAAATTGAACACGCGGTTTATAGTGGTTCGGCTTATATCAAGCCTACGTCTACTCTTCTTCACTGACAGCCTATTGGCTGGATTCCACTATGAACAAAAGAGAAGTTACAGCACAGCTTTGCCTTGATTCCACAGTGTAGATGTTCTACCACACCTCCTCAAGATTTCTCACAAATATAGACTCTCTCTTTCGTATACAAGTGTTCGCTCAAAGGATTTGTCTAAACAAAAAGGAGCTTCAGACTTTGGAATTCTTCTATCGCGCACACCTTGAACAACTAAGACAAAGTCTTCCTTATATACTCCTTTATGCCATCATACCCGTTGGCACTTACCAAAGGAATTCCTCCAATCTACCCGTTGGACGGAATCAATTAGGAAGATTGTTCAAGCTATTAAAGGAACGTGTTGATAGCCCATCAATCTGTTCGCCCATACAATCAGGATCTCGGTTTCCATAAGCAGAACCTTCCAATAATATTTAGGCAATCACCGGATCTTCAATTTATCGAGTCAATCTTCGATCAATCAAAGGACTCTGTTATGTCTTCTCTAGCCATGAGATCTTCTCCAGTTGATAAGGTCAAATCCTTAACGAAACATCCAGTTCTGGATAACTTTTCTTCAACGGATTAGAGACTGTCAATGAGGATAGACTTTGAGTCTTGAGTCTAGCTCTCCGGAGGTCTTCAGACTTTAAATAGTAGAGTTTGCAAGCCTTCAGACTAGACTGATAGAAACGTTTTGTCAACTTCAAAACACTTCAAGAATATTTCTCCAACAATCTCCCCCTTTTTGATGGTGACAAAACTTTCCTGCAGATTTGGATTTCTTTGACCTGCAAAACATTCCTCAAACACATATGCATATCTTATAGAGATAAATGGCTAATAGAATAACACTAGAATCTGCAACCACAGAAAATAGGTTAGTCTAGTATATGATGAAGCCATTCATAAGATATCAATATTGGTTAATAGAAACAGTCAAGTCCAAGTCTGGTTCAGTTCTCATCCATACACAAAACAAAGTCAAACAGGTTCAAACCACAAACCACAAGGCAATCCAACAAACAAAAAGTTTAATGAATGAAAAGTTTTTGATCAAATCTTGCATCTCTCCCCCTTTTTGTCATCATTAAAAGGGATGAGATGAAGTCAAGATTGCTTGGGAACGCGGACAAGCTGGAAATCTTCCATAGACTAAACGATGCCTTCCAGCCTTTTAAAGTCTTCCTTTAGTTGTGCAATCTCCTCACTCTTGGCATTGGCCTGATTCTGAACAGAGAGGGCTTGCATTTTATCATTCAATGAACATGAAGAAGCTTGACCTTCATTCTTCAAGCTTTGAACTTCGCATCCCAAGGCATAAATTTGACCTCGCATCTCCAAGAGAATATCCATGATTCTGCGAAAATCTGCTCCATTATCAGTCTGAGTACTTACTTCGGCTCGATCTGATGGAGTAAATGCAGACGATGGTAGATCAGCATAATCTCGCAGGTTTGGCGATGAAACTTCATGACCTTCAACTGGAAATTGAGATGCATAAACATCCTCTGGGTCTGCTGGTGAGCGACTGACTCATTCACTTGTATCAGGACATGAAGACTTCACTCCTTTCTCCTGATCTCCCCCTGTTTCCATGCCTACCGGTGGAGAAGAGTGTTCCTCATGTTCTCCTTCTTCTCTTCTTTCTTCTTCTGGTCTTTCCTCCTCTATTTCTTTTTCAGCTTCTAATTCTTCTTCTTCCTTCTCCTCTGCTTCTTTTGTCATTTGTTCCTATTCTTGCTGTGGAATAGGACAACTTAAATTCTTCAAAGCCAATGCAGAGATGGTGATGTCTTCCTCATCATCTTCATCCTCAATGAGGAGAGCTCTTCTTCTCTTGGATGGAGCAACCATGGGCTCCTTCCCTTTTCTTTTAGCTGCAGAAGAAATTTGATGAGATTTTGCAGGAGTCTTCTCCTTGAATTTCTCCAACTCCTTGCTCAGTTCCTTCATACGCATTTTGGTTACCATTTTCAGTCCTACCACCATATTATCCCAAGGTCGAACACAAAAGATTTGTGGAGGCTGAATATTCAGATGTCTGAATAACTTCGTAACAAGGCTTGGGTAAGAGAGTTGACCTCTGTCCTTCATCATTGCTCTATACATGTGAAACATCACAGTGTGAGGGAGAGAAAACCTTTTTCCAAAGAGAATGACATACATCAGCTTGGCCTCTGAACTTGAAACATCAGTCTTGGAAGTTGATTTCGGTCGGAGGCAATTAATCACAATTTTGTGAAGCAAGATGTTGAATGCACCCATCCTTAGGTAGGTGTTCTTTTCATCTGTTCTCCTGTCCTTCACCAGTTCAAGTGTGGCCCGAGCAATGGAAACTTTGATTGATTGATATCTTCCTCTTTCGACTTCTAACACATCTGCCAACATATTCATATCCACAACAAAGTCTTGGTCTTTTACGCTGAAAGAGAATCTATTCGCATCCAAAAAGCTTAGTTTTGAATAGAAATATGCAGTTAATTCAGCATATGCCTCTGTAGAGTCAGAGCAGAACTTTTCAAGTTGAAGATAACTGAACTTTTCCCTCAAGTTCATATTCACAGCATCCAGAAAATCAAAATCAACACTCCTAGGGTTTATTACCCCACGCTTTAGCAAATTCGAGTACAAATCCTTTTGCTCCTTAGATATGAACAAATCTCCCATTTTTCCTTGATTTTCAACCGCAACACCCATTTTTGGTTGAAATTGACTGTATAATTTGTCATCATCATTCCCATATGCAGGATTCGGCCCAGGATCACGAGGATCACTTGGGATATTTGCAAGGGTTTCCTCACCACCCCTTTTCGAGCAATTCCCAAACTTTCCATTTTTTTCAGAAAGATATATTCGTTCCCATGTCCTTTGTCTTTAAGAAACTCATCAATGTAGTTCAAAGGAGTACGAATTCCTTTTAAGGCACGATATAACTGGTAAATATAAGCGGGCTTTTGAACTCTTACGAGTGCTTCCTCGATGATTTCTTCTGTTGTTGTTGATCAACGCCTTTAGGACTAGATGGAGGAGAATGACGCTGCTGAGAATGTTGTGGGCTCGCTTGCTGTTCTAGAGTCACTTCTTCTTCAGTAAGATCGAAGTGCGTAGGCCCCTCACTCATCTGTTGTGGTCCCTTGCTTGCGATTCTTGAGGACTTTATTGAAGATGACATCTTTCTCAGTTTTTGGAAGATTCCTTGCTTGACTTTCCCAGGAAAGATGACAACTTTTTTTGAGGATTAAACAAAGAAGACAAACGGGAATGGAGGATCGATGCTTTCTAGGGTTTTTGAGAGAAAAGTGAAAAGGAATCGACAGTTCACGATCGGTTAAAAAGAGGGATAAACGAACCATCATAAAGGAAATAAAAATTTGCCTTTTCAAAATAATCTGTCTTTTTCCGCTTAAAAAATAGCCATTTCAAAAATAACTTCCTTTTTGAAAATGAAACGATGCAATTTTACGTCAATTAAATATAGCAACAATTTAAACACAGTCTGACGATCGTACCTTTTTAAGATGGGATTCAAGAGAGAAAGACTTACAGTCTGACGGATGTACCAAGACTATCTTTCAGATAAAGTCTTGTAAGTCTGAGTCTGAAAGTCTTTAGACTTTGATATCCTCATACCTCAAAATGTTGAGTTTGGAACGTATAGACTCAAATTGATTTTTCTCCAAAGGCTTTGTGAATATATCCGCCGAGTTGATTCTTTGACTCAACAAATTGAATTGAAACATCTCCATTTTGAACATGGTCTCTAATAAAGTGATGTCGAATCTCTATATGCTTTGCTCTTGAGTGGAGAATTGGATTTTTGGTGAGGTTGATAGCGCTGGTGTTGTCGCAATTAATCTCCGTGCATGAGTCTTCAATTTCAAAGTCTCTTAGCTGCTGTTTTATTCATAGAATTTGCGAACAGCAACTTCCAAGAGCTACATACTCTGCTTCTGTTGTTGAAAGGGACACAGTGCTTTGTTTCCTTGAAAACCAAGACACTGTCCTGCTTCCAAGCAACTAGTAGGTTCCCGAAGTGCTTTTTCTATCAACTCTGCAACCGGCCAGATCTGCGTCTGAATATCCCAGAAGATTAAAGTCTCCCTTCTTAGGATACCAAAGACCGATGCTTGATGATGAAGCAACATATTTAATGATGCGTTTCGCAGCACTAAGATGGGATTCTCTAAGATCTGATTGAAACCTAGCACAGATGCAAACACTCAACAAAATATCAGGTCTAGAAGCGGTAAGATAAAGAAGTGAACCAATGATACTCATGTACAGCTTTTGATCAACTTTCTTCCCTTCTTCATCTTTGTCTATCTTCAAAGAACTTGACATCGGTATGTCGGTCTTTTTACACTTTTCCAGTCCAAATCTTTTGACAAGATCATTAACATATTTTTCTTGATAAATAAAAGTTCATTCCTTCAATTGTTTTACTTGAAGACCAAGAAAGAATGTTAACTCTCCCATCATACTCATTTCAAATTCATCCTGCATAGACTTAGAAAATTTCTTGCACAGATTTTCATTAGAAGATCCGAAAATAATGTCATCCACATATATTTGAACAAGTAAGAAACTTTTGTTCTCCTTTTTGATAAATAAAGTAGTATCTACTTTACCTTTGACAAAACCATTTTGTATTAAAAACTTACTTAATCTGTCGTACCAAGCTCGAGGTGCTTGCTTTAAACCATACAAAGCCTTTTCGGCCCCGAAGCGAGTCCGCTTCTTTGGGTCTTCAAACCCCGGTGGTTGTTCCACATAAACTTCCTCTTGGATAAATCCATTTAGGAAGGCACTTTTGACGTCCATTTGGAATAACCTGAAATTCTTATAACAAGCAAACGCAAGTAATAGTCGAATAGCTTCTAACCTTGCTCTTTGGAGCGTAAGTCTCATCATAGTCTATTCCTTCTTCTTGCGTATATCCCTTGGCCACGAGTCTTGCTTTGTTTTGTACGAATTTTCCTTTCTCATTCATCTTGTTTCTGAACACCCATTTAGCTCCAATAACAGTTTTACCTTTTGGTTTGGATGTCAATTCCCGACATCATTAATGCTGAACCTGTCGAGCTCTTCTTGCATAGCTTCAATCCAACTTTCATCAGATAAAGCTTCTTCTATTCTTTTTGGTTCAATTTCAGAAACGAGAGCCACAGCACCTCTTCTCGCCTTTTGGATCTGGTTCGAATTCCTTCATTTATTTCGCCGATTATAAGATCTTTGGGATGACTGGACTTATGCTTCCAATTACTTGTTGATTTGTCGGTTGAAGATCTCTTTGTTTGGATCTTCACGAACATCCCGATGAAGGTTTTCCATAGTCCGAGATGCTTCTTGAGTTGTAAGCTTTGGAATGTCTCGGAGCGAGGTTTAGACCTCTTCTTGATGAGTCGACTTGATTCATCTTGCGTTGAGTCTTGAAATTTGACATTCATTGACTCCTCCACAGACGGCTCTTCTTGTTATAGACTCGAAGGCTTTGCTTGATGTAGAATATCCAAGGAAGATACCTTCATCGATCTTTCTTCAAACTTACCAACTCGATCTTTTGCATTTTTCAATATAAAACATTTGCAACCGAATACATGAAAGTATGAAACAATAGGCTTCTTATCTTTGAACAATTCATAAGGGTTTTCTCTAGAATAGGTCTTAAGAAGACTCTATTGATAATATAACATGCTGTTGAAATTGACTTCAGCCCCAAAATCGTGAAGAAATCTTGCTTTCAATTAAAAGAGTTCTAGCCATTTCTGAAGAGATCTGTTCTTTCTTTCCACAACTCCATTTTTGAGGAGTATATGGAGAGGAGAACACATGACTAAAGCTAGATTCATCACAAAATTTTGTAAAATCTTGATTTTCAAATTCACCTCCATGATCTCGTTCTTATACTTGAGATAACACATCCTTTTTCATTTTGAACCTTTTTAGCAAACTTTTCAAAATACGAGAAGGTTTCGGACTTACTTGCAAGGAAATATACCCAAGTAAAACGGGAGTAATCATCCACAATTACTAGGCAATATTTCTTACCTCCAATACTCTGTGTTATGGTTGGTCCGAAGAGATCCATATGCAGCAACTGTAGTACATGATTAGTAGAGACATGATTTATTGGCTTAAATGAATTTCTTACCTGTTTTCCCAGAATACATGGAGTGCATGGATCAGTCTTTTGATAAGATAATTTGGGTAGTCCTTGAACAAGCTGTTTTGATGAGATTTTGGCTAATTGTTTCATGTTGACATGACCAAGCTTTCTGTGCCATAAGCTTGCTTCGTCTTGAATTGAGATAAAACATTGCGATTCATTTGGTTTCACATCCAGAAGATATATGTTTCCATGTCTACGACCCATGAAAGACTGAGTAGAGTCTTTACTGATTCCAGAACATATTCCTTCTTGAAAGAAGATCTTAAAACCAGTATCACACAGTTGACTAATGCTGAGAAGATTGTAATTGAGTCCTTCTACTAAGGAAACATTACTTATTGTAAGATTTCCAATTTTCACAGTTCCAAATCCCACAATACTTCATTTGCTGTTTCCTCCAAATGAAACTTTTCCACCATTTACTTGAGCAAGCTTTATGAAACATTTTGAGTCTCTGTCATGTGTCTTGAGCATCCACTTTGTCAAGATACCACTTTACCTTTTTCTTGACGGTGACCTGCATTTAAAAAACAGTCTCAAGCTTTCTTTGGTACCCAAACTTTCTTGGGTCCTTTGGAGTTAGTAACATAAGCAGTATTAGCCCATATTTTCTTAACAGGTTTCCAAACCATAGGACACTCTTTTTCAAAGTGATCCGGACTGTTGCATTTTGAACATTTTAGAGCATTTCTACCTACAGATTTTACAAAAACTTTCTTGAAGTGATTTTTATAAACCTCACTCGAGAGTCTTTTCTTAATTCTTTCTTTCACTTTAGGAAAATCAATTAAGGGAATTGTTTCTTCTGTCATACCTAGACCGGACTTATTGAAGTAAGGTCTTTGTGCTGAAAAGAATTTTCTCAAGTTTTCAGACCCTATTGAAAAATTTCTTTGATATATTTGATAAGTATGTTTTTAAAAAGCATTTTCTTTTAAAAGACTGTCTTCATTTTCTTTAAGATTGGAAACAGACAAGTCTAGACTTTTAACTCTTTCTGCTAAAACATTTTCCTTTTGTTTTAGAGTTGAGTTTTCCTTTTTCAGTTCGGAAATTCTTTTGAGAGAAGTCTTAAGACTAAAACATAGTTCATCAATATATTTAGAAACTTTGACAGGAATTTTAAAATTACTTGCCTCAAATTCACATGTCCGAGTCGATCCAGTCTGAGTCGATTGTGCCATCGACATAGATTGGCATATTCATTATCACTTTCTTCACACTCTGTGTCACTCCAGGTTTCGACTTTGAGAGCTTTTCGAAATTTTTCAGCTTTTCCTCCTCTTCTTCTTCAGAAGAGGACAGTTGGGTCTGATGTGTCCATTTTTCTTACATTCAAAGCAGACTACGTCTTTGTTTGATTCCTCATCATCAACAGACTTGGTCTGCTATCTTTGAAAGCTTTGTTTCTTTGAGTTGAACCTTCTTCCTTTTCTATTCAGTTTTCTGAATTTTCTTATCATGAGAGCAAGCTCCTCATCGTCCATATCATCTTCAGAATCTGTATAATTAGAATCATCATTTGATTTTAACGCAATGGATTTCTTACCTTTTGGATCTTCATCTTCATTGATCCGTTCCACTTCATAAGACTAAAGAGTTCCAATTAGCTCGTCGACAAACAGTGGCATAATTCTTTGCGTCTCTCTTATCGAAGTCTTTATGTGATTCCAATCCTGGAGAGTCCACGCAGTAGCTTGTTTACCTTCATGGGATCGAAGTTGGTTGACCTTGATTTTCAAGACCATTCACAATATCTGTAAAACGACTAAACATGTCGGATATAGATTCTCCTGGTTTCATTCGAAGGCTTCGTATTGATCAAGAAGAATGTTGATTCTTGTTTCCTTCACTCGTCTGTTCCTTCATAGGTGATATGCACTGTCCCAAACTTCTTTTGCTGTACCACAAGAAGATATTCTATTATATTTAGTTGGTGATAAAGCACAATATAAGGAGTAAATTGCTTTTGCATCGAGTGTTTGTCTTTTGATTATTTCTTCCTGAGACATTCCGCTGGTTTCATCAGTTTCTTTTCCTCTTTCAGAGACTGATGCGTGGTAGGAGTAATTCCTTTTCTACAACGTCCCATTCGGAGGATCCTTTGATCGTAGGAAAGCTTTCATCTTGTTCTTCCAGATGTTGTAATTCTTTCCATCAAAGTAGGGTGGTCTGGTATTGCTTTGCCCTTCCATCAGCTCTGGTGCTAGCATAATAGCCATGGATCTTTTACTACGAAGTAAAACACTTCAAATAAAGTAAGTACACAGGCTCTGATACCAATCGATATTGCTAGTATGAGTACCTAGAGGGGGGTGAATAGGTATATAAAGGATTTTTCTTCAACAATTGCACAATACTAGACAGTTGAAGGAAACGATAATCAAAGTAAGACTGAGAGAAGAGAAAATTGAACATGCGGTTTATAGTGGTTCGGCTTATATCAAGCCTACGTCCACTCTTCTTCATTGACAGCCTATTGGCTGGATTCCACTATGAACAAACGAGAAGTTACAGCACAGCTTTGCCTTGATTTCACAGTGTAGATGTTCTACCACACCTCCTCAAGATTTCTCACAAATATAGACTCTCTCTTTCGTATACAAGTGTTCGCTCAAAGGATTTGTCTAAACAAAAAGGAGCTTCGAGACTTTGGAATTCTTCTATCGCGCACACCTTGAACAACTAAGACAGTCTTCCTTATATACTCCTTTATGCCATCATACCCGTTGGCACTTACCAAAGGAATTCCTCCAATCTACCCGTTGGACGTAATCAATTAGGAAGATTGTTCAAGCTATTAAAGGAACGTGTTGATAGCCCATCAATCGTTCGCCCATACAATCGGATCTCGGTTTCCATAAGTAGAACCTTCCAATAATATTTAGGCAATCACCGGATCTTCAATTTATCGAGTCAATCTTCGATCAATCAAAGGACTCCGTTATGTCTTCTCTAGCCACGAGATCTTCTCCAGTTGATAAGGTCAAATCCTTAATGAAACATCCAGTTCGGATAACCTTTCTTCAACGGATTAGAGATCACAATGAGGATAGACTTTGAGTCTTGAGTCCGGGCTGTCAGGAGGTCTTCGACTTTAAATAGTAGAGTTTGCAAGCCTTCAGACTAGTGGGCGATAGAAACGTTTTGTCAACTTCAAAACACTTCAAGAAGATTTCTCCAACATGTTCTCGCCTGGAGTGAGCAGCAGCGCCGGGATGAAGACCTAAGGAAGAGGACGATGTTTTTCTCCCTTTCTCCACTTTCTTCACTCTTTTTCTCTCTCTTTCTTATCTTGTCCTATTCTCTACGTGTGGTCAGACTAGAGAAGAGGAGAAAATATTAGGTACCCTAACAATGCCACGCAATCTGTGCTCTGAACCATTCAGAGCGTGACACCTGAACAAGTGTTAGTCCACGTCGACTCCCTCGGCTCTCTCACGTGAGCCACACTTTCGTACACTATTGACCAAGAGACAAAAGGTAGACTTTTTAATTTTATAATATTGTCACCCCTCCCTCTTCTATTTTATTTCTTTTCGACCCCCAACGCGACCGTCTTCTTTTCCTGTTCTCCTTATTACTCTTCTCTATTCCTTTTTCTTTTGCCCTCATCGTTGTTTCCTTTGAGCACGGCCAGGACACCCGAAGGTTTGCTTGCCAATTCAAGAACATCAACACTCAGGCCAGGCACACAACACTCCAAATCCTTTTTTGTTAAGGCCGAATTGATCCCTAATTTTTTTATATAATTTAATTATAAATATTTAATCAAAATTTAAGTGTCGATATGAGACATTGCTAGGTTTTAATAATAAGGAAATTTATGTGATTTGTGATAAGACAGATTGATTTCGCGATTGCACCATATGGATATAATGTTTAGCGAAAATTTGGAAAGCACCTCGTATTTACATAAAGTATGTAAATGCCCAAGAAATAATTGTGAATTCATAAAATTGAATAATGAATAACAATTTTATATGGTTTCTTTGATTTCTAGGAAGTGGCGGACCAAGAGCAAGAAAATGTGTTAGTCCATTATATCATGATTTTAAGGTCCATGGTGGACACTTTGGATAGTTAAGTGGATTTCATGACCCATTAAGGTGGCTAATCTATCTGGGTCTCTTTGCTGTGGTGGAGACAAGCAAGACAATGGAGAGAGAAGAAAAAGAGAAAAGAAATAGAAAGAAACAAGAAGGGGACAGAGGAAAGAGGGACAAACGGAGAAGAAGATTTTGGAGTCTACATGGTAATAAAGCTAAATTTGTCATGTTTATGCAGCAAGTTAATGCTTCTGCTATGAGGAAATGGAAGAATAAAGTGGTATGAAGAGTTAGTTTATCAATTGAGGGAAGAATCAGCGGTTCTAGCTTTGATTCAAGCTCGTTTTCATTGAGAATTGCTTGTCAATGTTGCTCTTGATATAGGCGGGGTTTGCTGAGTTGTATCTTGAAGAACTAGACTCAAATTCCTCCTTTGGAAGCTAGTTTTAAGTGGTGGTAAGTGCTTTTTAAGTATTTGTGCATTGATATAGGTCCAACACATTTATGGAAATAACATAAGTGCCAACATTTTCGAAATCTTAAGTGATGAAATTTATATGTTAATCCAGATAAGAATAACATGTAAAAATATCAATATATATGCAGATAAAAATTTCCTTTTAGAAATAGGAAGTAAATATTTGGAATTTACTTCTACCTCGATAAATAACGTTAGTCAAATAATCACAACTGTCTACAGATGAATGTGGCTCGCCAGTGACAAGAGCTAGGTCATGATAGGGGTGATCGATTTTGGATCTGATCTAGTCCTACCAAGGAACCAAGAACCGAACTAAAAGAACTAGTTCCCAGTTCCTAGGCGGTCAAATGGAACTAGGGGAAATGAAATACATTGTTGAGGATATATTTTCTAGGACCAAAATCATGTGGAAAAAGTTTGAGAGTGAGTTGCACACCTTGTCGTAGAGAACACGAGAATAGGACTCGTTGTTGGAGATGACATGATGGATGCAGATTCATAATCCGTGAAGTCCATGGAGACTAAGGTTGAACAAATTGGTGCCTCATATTCCCTATCGATAACGTGAGGATTCCAAAAAAAAGAAGAAGAGATAGATCTTTTAGTATCCCCATCAATGATGTGAGCATTGACATATCCACGAAATCTTTAGGCTCAGCAGATGCCGAAAAAGAGGTCCAGGCTGGTTGCCCAATTTATTTTTTATTTTTTATTTTTTATATTAAAATAAATCAGTTATTAGACTTTTCGCATCAAAATATCACAAATTTATATGTTTATTTTTAAACTTATATATGGCTTTATCAAAGTACTTTTAGTATAAATAAGAGGGAGCTCAAAATCTTGGCCCGGGCCTATATAGACCTAAAATTAAGTGTCACGTGAGACAAAGCGCTACTTCATGAGAGCCATCTCTTAAACCTTATAAAGACAAAGTGCTACATAATGGGGATCACCTCTTAAACCGATGGGAGCCACCTTTAATATTCTTCAAGTGTGACCACTAGGTATATTGGTGGGATTCGCTATATGATTTGCATCATTGAATATCATCTGTGTGATTTACTATTACTAGCATCTACAATTCCAAGAAAAGGTGGGCAATTATTTGTTCGGTCGATAATTTGCTTACTCAATATTGAGGTTAACTCACTAATAGCGTTTGCAGACTAAAATTTTGACACCTAGTGACATGTCGACATCCATACGAGATATTACAAGGTTCTGATAATAAGGAATATATATGTGATTTGGGAGAAGACAATTAAGTTCACGGTTGCACCATGTAGATATAATGTTCAATGAACATTTGCAAAGTACCTCATACATTGTGCGAATGATGTAAATGCCTACGAAATAAAAGTAAATCCATAAACTAAATAATGAAAAAACAATTTCATATGGTTTGTTTGATTCCTAGAAAGTGGCCAACCAAGAGCCATGCACGAAAATGTATTAGTCCATTATATCTTGATTTTAAAGTCTATAGTGGACACTGGGACTGTTGATTGGATATAATGACTCATTAAGGTGGCTAATCTATTTTGGATCTCCTTGTTGAGGCTGAGATAAGCAAGACAGTGGAGAGGGAGGGAGAGGAAGAGGGAGAGAAGAGGGCGGGGGGGGGAATAGAAGGAATGGGACAGAGGAAAGACAAACTGAGAAGAAGATATTGGGGTTTCCATGATTATGACGCTAAATTTTGTCATGTTCATGGAGCAAGTTAGATGCATTTGGTATGAGGAAATTGAAGAATAAAGCGTTATGAAGAGTTACTACATCAATTGAGGTAAGAATCAAAAAGTTCTAGCTTGATTCAAGCTTGTCTCCATAGAGAATTGCTTGTCAATTTTGTGCTGGATATAGATTTGAGGGTGTTTTGACACAAGAAATCCCACGTTAAGGATGTGGCGTATGGTGAACCGTATTAACATATCCTAATTGGTATTTATTAATGGACTCGAACATGAACTATTTTTTGGTGATCTTCTAAATGAAGGTATTATGCTTGTACTGATTCGTCCTATCAAACAAGATACCTAGATCTTTTCTGAACCTTGGGTTTATAATTTCATCCTCCTAGTCATATACAATAACATCGTATTGATTCCCATGGTTGGCTCCACGAGCATGAAACTCTTAAATCGGAATTAATTAAATGCTTTTGCAGAAATGATGGTGTAATAGAAAAATAAGGTCCCTGTAATTGATCTCGCCCCATTTATCTCCTCTTTTTGGCAAACTTTATTTGTATACTGATTTCGCACTTGTTTGATGATATGGTGCATCCCACATGGCATGTTATTTCATCTAATAAGAAATTTTATAGCACAAGAATACTAGACATGTCAAAAATTGTGTACGACGCTCACTTTAGGATTAAAAGTTTTCGTCAGATTACTTAACTACCAATGATGAGAAATGCCGGCAAAAAATAATACGTAACTTTTACAAATAAAATTTTTATATGACTTGGCATATTATTTGAAAAATCCAATCCACCAAACATTTCCACATGGCATGCTTAGTACCGAAATGATTGCATTTTAACAACGACTGGCATTAAAATGATCACTTTAAATAAATTTATACTTAAACCATCACTATTTATAACTTTGACATCGTCTAGGGATTATATGTTGATTGGGTATGTCAACGAGCCACGTAAGACTGAGAAATTAATAAAATATGATCACGTCAGATTTTCAATGATCCAGATTAGAGTGGCATTTAAGTGATTTTTTTTTTTTAAAGTGACGCTTAAATGATCCAAAAAAAAAATAGTACTAAAGTGAGTGCCGTACATTATTTTTCGCACTTCTAGTGTTCTCTTCTTTGTGTGTGAAGGTAGTGTTATTCATATTTCAAACAGACTAAAACTGTTTTATAGATGATATTACATACTGTTGTTAGTCATGATATGGTTTAGAACATTAATATTATCATGTAATATGGCATTATCCAACAGGAAACATCTTAAAAAGTTGAGGAGAGAGAAAGCAATATGGAAGGTAATAACAAAGAAGAAAGGGAGGAGGATACCGAATAAATAACAGAATAAGAATATTGCTTATTACCTTAAATATCGCTTTCTCTCTCCTGAAGAATGAAGACTGAACAGATTGGAGACAGACTGGACATTCCATCAAATCTGTCATGTAAGCCGACGACGATTCCCCAATAAAATGAAAGAAAGAGAAGTCAAGTAATAACCCATCAATTACGTAAGGATTGACAAGTCCGTGGAATTTCCGGTCCCGATCCACGAGCTGGCTCGGTCCGAAGTTAAATAAAATGGCTTGGACCGAATAAACTAGGCCGGTCCAGACGTTGCCCTCATTTTTTTTTATTTATAATTAAGATAGATTAGTTATTATATTGTTGCCTCAAATCATTTTTGTATGTATTTATAATTTATGCATATTTCTAAAAACACAGTTTGAGCCATTCCAAGCGTTTTTGGGCCTAACAGGAAAAAAGGGCAGTCGGAAATCTTGGCTATTCGATCATGTCCAATTTGAGCTAGTCCGTCCTTTCGGGCTTTGAGTCTTTTTTGTTCACCCCTTAGACTAAGTGCCAAGTGGAATGAAGTGTATCTTTGTTGTAGTTTATGGATACTTCGTCATCGATTAAATTCCGACATTGCATCTTTATATCCTCACACTCTATTGTCAATAATATTTTGGCAAAGTTTGTGTACTTTTAGTTCCGTTTGAAGTAAAGTTGTTAGTTTTCATGTGTGCCTGTAATATTTTCTATCCAAAATCGCCACAGAACTTGTCTCATCTAATAAATAAAAACTGAAGAAAGACTTTTGGTAAAAGGTATTTCGTCGGAGAGTCAAATTCCAGTGAACAGAACTTCTTCAGGATGATCAAATGAATTTTAGTTTTGAAGACAATTTACATACAACTCCTAAACGATTCGAGGGTTCACTTTTATCTACATATGGTCGCTCCTACAACTGACAGATGGAACCCAACAATCTATTGAGCATACAAAAGTTAAATAGAATCAATCTCTCGAGGTTACATGAGAAATCTCGGTATTCATGAGTTTTAATTCAATGTGGAAATTAACTCCGATGAAATCCAAATTAAAGAAAATTAAATAACTATAGGTAAAATAATTAAAACCAATGTGGGAAAAATATCATAACAATACGTTTTGGTATATCAATTTAAAAACAATTTGAATAAGCTTCAACAATTGTCAGACAAACGTCAATAATGCTTGGAAGGGACTTTTATGTAATTTGAGAAGAAATGATGCAGTATAAAACTGAATTTCCATTCCCCATTATCATTTTGCCACTGACAAATTTTATTCAAACGCTAATTCCAACACTTAATTGATGACTCGGCCCCTGCCAGATAGTGCGCCATTTCGTCCATTAAGGAATTATTGTAATGCTTGTGGTGTTACTCCTATTTCCACGTCTTCTCCGCTTTCACTTTTTCGAGAAAAAACTAGAAAGAGAAATATCAAACACACTAATTATTTTTATTAATTGTTGCATATGACTTGTTGTCCAATCAAAGTCTGCCATGTGGTTCGGTATATAAATATTAGATATACAATATAGCAATTATTAATGAAGTAACTTATTCCGTCAATTAAACAAAGTGGTTTTACTCCATCATATCTACGTAGTGGTGGACTTGCTTAGTCTATTAATGCCCCGTCAATTACGTGAAGATTAAGAAGTCCACGGAGACGAAGAATCGTCATTCCGTCAAATGCGTAATCAATGAATCCGCTCTCAAATTATACCCAGTCGCCATGCTATTTTAGTGGCTATGTAATAGTTCATGCTCATGTCCCCAGTTTTAGTTTAAATATAAATCGTTTGCAATCATGAGATTTTGGACGCCACTTACATAATAGCTTAGTCAGGAATAGTTTTTGTAATTAGTGGATACATGACTCATGACTGATCAATGCATCAATCCACCAATAAAGAGATATATCATATTATATACGAGTCCATTTGATCGAAAGAGAGATTTTGATGTATAGAATGAAACTAGTGGGGTATTCAATATGTGTTTTTTGAGTTGGAGAAAAGAGACCTAGGAGATATTGATCTGATTAAAGTGAAAAAAAAAAATTGATGTCTTACAAGTGAAATGTTGATTAATCGAGTTTATGGATTTTAATGTCTTTAGTATTTGTAAATCGTATATTCTATATGTAAATCAAATCGCTTGTGTTAATATGCATTTGTCACCTTTGATGTCAAATATCAAGTATATGCACCGACTATGGATCGATATTTGTGAACTATAAGAACTCAATAAGGGTGAGCATGGATCAAGAGGGCTAGTTTTCAATGTTTTTTGGCAAGCCAATTCAGGCCTAGCCGGATTTTTCTTTTTTAATGGATTGGTTATTATATTTTGAGACTAAAAAATTACTCTATTTTTTTATATCGACTTTATTGAAGCACTTTAAGTATAAATAATGTACTTTCTACTATTTATTTTTATATTTTTATTTATTATATATTTTTATATTTTTTAAGTAATTGTTTGACTCAGTCTATGATGAAGAAGTTGAGACCTGAAATGGTCCAAACCGGTCCAATAAAAATATTGGTGACCTTGAAATCACAGCTCGGATCTATTTGGGCTTGAAAATTGACATTGGCCAATCTAGGAAAAATCAAGATTAATCTTTGTAACTCACCCATAAAACTAGGTGCCATACGCAACAAAGTGTTATGCATGAGAGCCACATCTTGAACCTCGTAAAGGTAAAGTGCTATACGGTTGGAACCACATCTTGAACTTATGAGAGCCATCTCCGGAATCTTTCATGTGCGACCACTTGGGTATATTAGCGGGATCGACCGTGCAGTATGCATCATAGAATTTCATCCATGTGGTGTACTATCATAGCATTTTCTATCCCTAGAAGAGATGGTCAATCACTTAATTGGTGATTTGCGTCTGTAACATTGAGATGATTGCTTGCTGGAATTAAAATATTGTGAAATTTTGACATCTAGTGATATGTCAACATCAATCAAGATATTATGCAATTGTGATAAAAGGAATTTATCTATGTGATTTGGCATAAGAAGGATTGATTTCGTGGTTGCACCATGTAAATATAATGTTTAGCGAACATTTGGAAAGTACTATATAAATTACGTAAATGCCGAAAAAATTAAATTGCATTCATAAACTGAATAATGAGTAACTATTTTATATGGTTTATTTGACTCTTAGGAAGTGGCGGAACAAGAGCCATGCGTGAAAATGTATTAGTCCATCATATGTTTGATTCCTATAGAATGGCCAACCAAGACTCTACTATGTGTGGATGAAGTCTGGAGGGAAGTCTAATTTATTTCACATTGTTTAGGTGGTCATCCATGAGATAGAGGTGCCGTCTGGATTTGAAATTGGACCACTAGTAAGTGAATTTTCTTAATTCTACTTAGGATTGATCCCCAATACATGTACATATGTGTAATACGGTTGTTTTCATAGGTTTGCTCAAGAAAACACTAAGTTTGAATGTTAAAATTAGTATAACAGACATAGAGGTTGGGAAGAATTACCAAAAAAGTCTTAAACTTACTGTAATTGTGTTAATTTAGTTCTAAACTTTTTTTTTTGCCAATTCAATACATTTATGTTAGTTCAATCCATCTAGTCAACTTTGACCCATCGGTACTAATGTAGCATTTTTTAAATAATATTTTTATAATTTCTTGAATTTATTTTATTTTTTTGTTTTGTTTTTTTTAATTTTTTCCCCTTCCCTCAAGGCTAGTGAGGGTGTCCAACCCTTGCCAACAAGGGGTGGGAGCATGGCCCTTCACCTAGATCTAGCGTGGGCCGTGACGCCCTTGCTTGATCTAGGTGAGTGAAGTAACAAGAGCCGCGATACCCTTGCCCAACACTGGCAAGGGCATCTCACCCCTAAGGGAAAAGGAAAAAATAAAAGAAAAATATATATAAATTAAAAAATTATCAAAATATTATTTAAAAAAGGTCACATCAATGTCGGCTAGTTAAAATTGATCAGATGGCACAAATTACATAAGGTTTACGATACGTTTTGGTATAGCAATTTAAAAACAATTTAAAATAAGCTTCAACAATTGTCAGACAAACGTCGATAATGCTTAAAGGGACTTTTACGTAATTTGAGAATAAAGGATGTTGCAGTAGAAAACTGAATTTCCATTCCCCATCATCATTTTCCCACTGACAAATTTTATTCAAACGCTAATTCCAACACTTAATTGATGACTACGCCCCTGCCAGATAGTGCGCCATTTCGTCCATTAAGGAATTATAGTAATGCTTGTAGTGTTATTCCTATTTCCACGTCTTCGAGAAAAAAACTAGAAAGAGAAATATCAAACACACTAATTATTTTTATTAATTGTTGCATATGACTTATTGTCCAATCAAAGTCTGTCGTGTAGTTCGGTATATAAATATTAAATATATAATAGAATATTGTCCAGTTCATAATTATTAATGATGGAGCTTATTCTGTCAATCAAACAAAGTGGCTGTACTCCATCATGTCTTATTGACTTCAATATGCAGTGGTGGACTTGCTTAGTCTATTAATGCCCCGTCAATTAAGTGAGGATTAAGAAGTCCACGGAGACGAAGACTCGTCATTCCGTCAAATGTGTAATCAATGAATCCACTCTCAAATTATACCCAGTCGCCACGCTATTTCAGTGGCTATGTAATAGTATTTCATAGTTCATGCTCTTGTCCCCGGTTTTAGTTTAAAGATAAGTCGTTCACAATCATGAGATTTTGGACACCACTTACATATTAGCTTAGTTAGGAATAGTTTTTGTAATTAGTTGATACATGACTCGTGACTAATCAATGCATCAATCCACTGCTAAAGAGATATATCAGATTATATACAAGTCCATTTGGTCGAAAGAGAGATTTTGATATATAAAATGAGACTAGTGGGGTATTCAGTTTGTGTTTCTTGAGTTAGAGAAAAGATAACTAGAAGATATTGATCCGATTAAAGTGAAAAAAATTGATGTCTAACAAGTGAAACGTTGATTGATCGAGTTTGTGGATTTTAATGTCTTTAGTATTTGTAAATCATATATCATATTCTATATGTAAATCGGATCGCTTGTGTTAATAGCATTTGTCAAGTGTGATATCGAATGTCAAGTATATGCACTGACTATTGGATCGATATTTATGAACTGTAAGAACTCAATAAGGGTGAAGATGGGTTGAAAGGGCCAGTTTTCAATGTCTTCGGCCCCAAGCCAACTAGGGCCAAGCCTGATTTTTCTTTTTAGTAGATTAGTTGTTATATTTTGGGCCTAAAAAATTACTCTGTTTTTTTATATGGACTTTATTGAAGTGCTTTAAGTATAAATAATGTTCTTTCTACTATTTATTTTTATATTTTTATTTATTACATATTTTTATATTTTTTTAGTAATTGTTCGAGTCAGTCTAGGCCGAAGAAGTTAAGGTCTGAAATGGGCCAGACTAGCCCAATAAAAATATTGGGGACCTCGAAATCACGGCTCACAACTACTTGGCCCTAAAAATTGAGTTGTCCAATCCAGGCGGAATCAAGCTCAGTCTTTGTAACTCATCCGTAAAACTAAGTGCCATGCACAACAAAGTGTTATGCATGAGAACCACCTTTTGAACCTCGTAAGGATAAAGTGCTACATGGTGATGAATACTTCACAAGATGTGGCGTTGAATATGCATGCCTTCAGCCCTTTGGCTGATAGTTATTACCTCCAGGAAAGGTTAGCGGCAATAGAGTACGTCATAGTGCAGCATGCCTTTAGAAAGTAGAGCTAAGTAGCTAAAGACACGGATCTGTACATGTTCTCATTTATTCTACTATCATATCCTGTAAAACAATCAGTTTTCACTGTCCTCCAGAAACTCTGTTTTCATATTCTAGTTCATCCCTTGTCACTTTTGACACTACTCACATCCATTAATTCATTTGTCCTGTGGGATCATCTTAAATTCATCATTCCACACATTTAACGCTTTCTCATGATGCTGAATCTTTTGATGGTGTTCCAGTTCATGGGGAATTAATTATGCAAGTTTTCTCAACATGGTCAAGTTAGATGTCCATAGCTATTCAAGTTCAAGTTTTTTTCTCCTTCAAATTTCCCATCATTTTCAGTAATTCATCTAATCCAGTTCCTTCGATTACAGGATGATTAGATTTTCGTAGAGAACACTCTGCAAGATAGTGAAAGAGTCCAGGCATAGGAAAGTAAAACATATATCCATTCCGTAGAACCAACACTTGGGCATTACGATCCTCACGTATTTGGGGAATTGCAGATGGAAGATATTGTTCTGTGTGAAGGCGTTCAAAAAGGCCTCAAATCTCCAGCCTGTTGCAGGGGAAACTATGCGCCGACGGTCGGAAATGCCATGTATCATCCATGGTCTGCTCTATCGCAAGCTAAAAGGGTGTGTCACAGATATCTTGTACAGCGAGGGAGAAAACCTAGTCCTTGCTTTTTGAACTTTTCATTTCCAGAATATGAGATATTAACCTCCTCCGAGCTTATTGAATCTATCATGTTTGGTTAACAAAACCCTCCAGGCTTTAGCAGAAGTAACTCTCAAAAGCATGGCCTAACTATTTTCCTTTATGTTGCAACAAATGTAATTCTAATGTGTCTATAAATTGGTTTAGCTTCGCTTAGGGGATAAAAAGATGCTTTAGCCAGCGGTCTCATCTGGTCCCAAAATGGAAGAAACCCAAAGGTGGGGACCTCAGAGATGAAAACAGTGAAATGCCTTTTGAAATTAAAGAACCTTAACGTTGTCGTGTAAAGTTCATGAGAAAGCCAAATGCGACTATGGCTTGGCTGAAATCAGACTTATTTGATATTATTTGAGAACAACCCGTCTTCTCCTATGAAAATCACGATAAGTCGAGTCTTTTAGTCAAAAGGCCTTTGTCAAACTGCAAGCACGTAACGCCCTTTCACCAGATTCAACTTCACTGGAACAGAGGAGAAACAAATTCTGTATGAAAAAGTTTCCCCTAAGTCATGTCCAATTCTCACAAAGTGTGAATAGAAACTTTCACTGGAAGCCATGCAAATGCATTGGAAAAATCTCAAAAGGGAAGTGAGCCATCGTGTCAGAACTACGTAATAAACCATCTACGTCAGGAGTGTGCTGTCAACCTATCATGTCGTCCTGTAAACAGACACACACTGTCCCAGCTTATTCAAGATTAACTCAGAAACCCTGCAAGAGGAAAAGGAAAATTAGCGGCAAGGCAACTGAAAATCTTGAAAACTTGGCGCGCTCAGAAAAGCAGCAAAGAACTCTTACTTCGGTGACTTGGGCGTCTTTGTGGTCTTCGTCGTTGACAGAATCACATACCGAGGTCACATCTAGATAAGTACCTATCCTCAATCTGTAATGCTGCCGCAAATTACTATCTGGAATCCAGCGTCAATGATTAGCATCCTAAGAAAGTATCTTGAAAGCACCCTTTACTGAAATGACTAAATGACAATGTACTTCCCAATTGCGATCGTAAACAGAACCTCTATGTCTTACCCTTCATATCAACTTCATTATACAACAATGAATTATGGTCAATCCATTTTCCGAAGAAAAGCACTGAACCAACATAAATATCCAATATGACCACCTCAAAGGATGCAAATGATGAGAAACTCAAATTTTGAGTTCCTGAAGTAATTAAAAAGAAGCAGCAGAAGGATGAAGGATCATATCCCCAAATAAACCAACTGAAAAAAATGATAAAAAATATTAACATACCTTAACTCTAGCATTTTGGCATAGTTTCATGGCATCTTTTACTTCAAGACGACAAGGATCCTGCATAATTTGAGTGTGCAAGAGAATTCATCATTCTGACGATTAAACTGCATACATATTAAGAGTAAGTACAGCAAATGATTAACAGCGCATCCGGCCAAATGTAAGAAAATATTTTCTTTCTTCACTTGCCAGCTACTTGTACCGAGACAGAGTTCTATGGATTCCAGAAAAAGTTATTCAAAAAGTTGGATCAACCAGCTGGTGTCAATGAAATAACAAAAACATTAAATTTCAATAGGTCCCCAACAAGAACTCTTCAAAGTCATGGAAAAGAACTGAATTTTCCAAAGCAGAAGTTTTCTCTGAATGTTAGAAAACCTCCAACAATTTAAGCATTCCTAGAGACATATCATCTTGCAGTGAAACTTTCATAACCAGAAATAAAAACAAATAGAAATCAATGATGTCCTTTTCACTTAATATCTTGTTCACTGCTAGACAAGAATTACCTTTATGCCCACAATAGCCAGTAAGATAAGCTCATCCTCTGGTAATGCCCACTTGGTTTACTGTTCTTTATCTAGAGGAATGTCTTTTATGTCATATGATCTATATGCAATGGCAACACAGGGCAGACTATCAGTAGCCATATCTTCAATAGCCTTTCTGAAATACATCTTCTGCAAAACAAGAGGAAACTCACTTAACGATCTTCCATCAATATCATTAATGACTTCTAACAAGGCAAGAAAACATGAAGAAAACAATTTACCACCTTGACACTGAAACAATGCAAAAAGCCTCATCATGGATATAAGTGTAACCATGAATATAAAAGCAACAAATGTGAAATACATACATAATACAAGGTATTCAAGAATGGTTGTGTAGGAAAGAGTAGTACAGAGGATTCAAGATCTGCCTCCCATGGAATGTAATGTGTAATGCACAAAACTTCCAAAAATAAATGGTCAAAATTAGATCAGGAAAATGTCAAGGCATAATCCCATGAAGAACATAAGTGCAATACCAGAAATATGTGCTCTGCTGTCACAGAAAAAAACATGGCATTAATGAAATGTAGATTTGTCAAAATTACTTCAAACTATAGTAGCACTGTGAAAGATTTCGGCAAGGAAAAAGCTAGCAGCTATTGAATTGCTATAATAGCCAATTATTTCCCAAACCTGATCTTTATCCATCACTTGATCATTTGCATCCTTGTACTTTGTACAAAAAGCCAAAACTATTTCAGCAGCTCCTTTCTGGTGCACGCGAACTTCTGAGTCTTGCTGTGCGTGAAAGTTTAAAAACAATCATTAACGATGGATTTACATTGCATCACAGTACAATTGTAGTATAAATCTGCAGGAGATTTAACATTGTTGTAACTCAACCCAATAACTGTGCACAATATGGGTGTGCATCGTAAGCAAGTACCAGCCAAGACCAAAACTTAATTTTCTTAAACAACAAATTCTTTTTTTGTTCAAACCACCAAAGAGTAGTTTAAGAGAAAGAAATAAATGATTCATGAACCCAACAGTAAAAGGCCTTTACACACCTATCATATAGAAAGGATGCATGCCTTTGCCCCATAGTGATGGCTAGCAAAATCTCAAATCTAATATAGGATCCAACTACTGTTCAATCTAAAACTTAAGGACCAATATCCAGATCTTATTATTTTAGCATCTTAATGGGATTGCATCCAACATGACAGAATCAGATGATTGTACTATGAGAACTTGTCAATATCATTAAATCTGCAGATATAATCTTTGGAAATTTAAGCTCAGCAGACCTCTAACTATCTACTTTTGAATGATAAGTACTTTAGAAGTTTCAAAGAACTTACTAATCCAGATTCAACTACAATATAGTCCTTCAGACACCCCAAACCAAGCCATCACTAAGTAAAATCGTGATTTGAAGTTTGAAAAACCTTGGTTACCTTGCCCAAACTGCTGAGATTTGTACCACCTTTTTTTCTAATCAAGTGGGTACTCCACCAATTTACTGTGCCTTAGAATCTTAACTCCTTTGTTGATAAGACCTGCTTACGATGTAAGCACAAAGAAAAGCACTGCACTAATACTGCCTTAAAAGTAAAGCTGTTGAAGGGCAAAAACAACAGTGTCCTGACTGTCTGGGAGTTAGTTTCACGTACAAAAGCAACTTTCCCAAAACTTTAGTTACTGTTATAAAAGCTCGGTACAATCTCAAAAGGTATTGCAATGACACTGATACTGTCTGCATGACTAGATCTTTTTATTTGTGCCAATCCGCATGACAAGATTCACACTCTAAATAACAATAAGATACAATGTGCATGTTGTAGCAAATGTCCTCTTCAGCAGTGCACACGTGATCAATAAAACTAAGGACTGAGAAATATACCAGCTTTACGACAACTCCACCTTGTTTTTTCTCAGAATTGAAAGGGAAAACATGAATTATAGAGGAACTTAACCAAACAACTTCAATTTCCATCTCCAGCTGCAAATGAGGCATCATGAGTAGTCTAATGACATCACTTGTCAAACAAATAGATGAACTAGATATAGGAGTGAAGAGCATAAGTAAGCAATATAAAACTTAAGAAAGAACCT
This sequence comes from Eucalyptus grandis, assembly GCF_016545825.1. NCBI lineage: Eukaryota > Viridiplantae > Streptophyta > Magnoliopsida > Myrtales > Myrtaceae > Eucalyptus > Eucalyptus grandis. Next base: position 22,292,065 of record NC_052618.1, on the reverse strand, counting down.
TGATGTAGGATGGCCTTTTCAGTTGGCAAAGCAGACAGCTCTACATGTCCCACTGTCTAAAGAAGTAAAAACACATGAAGTTATCACTGGTCGCCGTTATTAAACAGCCATTACTGATGTTGCTGTTAAAATGCTGATCCTACTCCTAGAATTTTCTAGCATAATTATTTGCTAGAGAAATATGAAAAAATCCAAAAAAATCTAGTGCTTGGCCCGCAAGAAGAGTCTGGAGTCTACTAAATTTGAGTGGACGGGTCCATAAAATTATCTATGCATATGGCAGAGATGTTTTCCTTGAGGAGTCGGTTGTTGAAGTAAAAAATCGCAGGATTAAAATTCTACTAAAAGTTATAAATTGAGGGCCATAAGTCGGTGAACCTTTCTTATAAATAGCAATGTGTGGAGGGTAGCAGACCAACAAGTTCAGCTCCTTCCCTCTTCTCTTTGTAGTTCTCATCAAATAACAAAATCCTTCCTTTTGTTCCTTTGGGCTCCCTTGCCGCCACTCTCTTACAAAACATTCTGGTTGCTTCTTTGCCCAATCAATTCTTACACACATTGTTCTTAGTTCCCTTGCTCCCTTGATATATTACACACACATCAAGCGCACGCTTCCACTGATACCAACAGTTGCAAACCCACCTCAGGCGCATTATTCTGAGCAATGGCTTCAATCAGTAGAGAAATCAGAGAAGTTGATAACTTTGAGATGCTGTCTGGAGGATCAACTTTTCTTCCACTGGCATAAGCCTTGACAACTTTCATCTGTCACAAGAAGGACATTTTCTTCACGTTATTAAGAGTCTCAAAGTTTATTCCAGAACCACAACTCCTTTAGTATCATTCATAGTCAAACTATTGTCTCAAAAATGATGTTATCGACAACACCCTCATATGATGTCTGTGTGAGCACGGGCATGTTTCACTGCTACAATAGCTGCAAAGCTCTTTAAGAGTTCAAATCTACTTGCACTCAGATAAATGGAAAATAAGGAGTTCTCGACACCATGCTTAGATCAGCAAAAGCAACCTGTAAAACAACGTACCTGATTTAAAGTCAAGGTTCCGGTTTTATGACTTCAGATAGTTGTGGCAAATCCCATAGTCGGGCATTCAGAAAGCCTTTGCACCTGAACTTTTTACTGTTGTTTTTTAGGAATTCCATTTTACTGCCATAAAAAATTCAGATGAAGGTCGCCGTAAGGAGTAGAAAATCTCCATACCATAGCTTTTTCCACCATCATTTTTCTCATCGAGTAAGCTAGTCTGCTCATTGCATCAAAGGTACAAAGTGAGAGTATGAACATTGTACACTTCCACATAAATCCGTTTAAAGGCCAGCAGATGATTACAGAAAAGAAATACTATCAAGCTATATCAAATTCTAAAAAAACCAATGAGATAAAAAGCAACAGAACCGTGGACAGGACATCACCAATATAAATGTTGTATTAAGAAGTCTGTTCTTCATAGTGGACAAACTTACGTCAGTTTAGCAGCTAAAGGAAGGCCCTTAGGTACTGCAACTGCTACAATGGTAACCTGGAAGGTTCGAAAGTTACTGACGAGCTACCTAAAATTAATTTACAAAAACTATTCCATCAGAAATACACTTCCTGCTGCAGTGATTTTTTCGATCACTCCATCTACAATAATGCTAGCGATAGTCTTCCCAGCCTAAACTGAATGGTGCCATTTGGATTTTTCGTATATCCAGTAAAAAATCTGCACAAAGGTTGAGTTTGTAAGATCTATTACGGTTTCAGTATGTGGAAGGACTTCAGAGATAGAGGAATTAATAAAATAAAATTGCAGTTTTTGTTTACCTTACAATAATAGTTACCTTGCTAAAAGAGCAGCCAAAACAGCAACAGCTGCATGCAGTCCAGCAATGAAAGATGTATACCCACCTAATATAAAAGCGAAGAAATCGGTATGACAACCAAAATCCATAACTTCCAAAAACAGGGAAAAAAATAAAAAGAGTTTAGAGAAACTAACCTGCAAGAGTGTCTCTTCCCCAGTATCTTCCGAAATACTACCCACACTCATCACCTGAGAGGCAAAAACAGAAAAGTGAGGCAGAAGACAGATGGAAATAAGCCTTGATTTGTGATAAAGACAGACTTGGGATAGAGTAAACCCCCATCTCAGGAAGCACCATTTTTGGCAAACTAATTCTGATATCAGAGACAACCCTACTGCTAGAAATCCATTGAGAAACACGCAGGTAGTCAGGACAGCCAGAGCAAAGCGTATAAGTGCACGTTCAAAGGGACAGAGCCATCCATTCAATTCAAATTTGACTCACCTCCTCCTAACGAGGCCTCAAGGACAGAATAAACTGTATATTTTTAAATATCTCCAGTACTTTCTTGAAATCTTTTTTAAGGGGCCACCCTCTATCTCAGAACAGAGTTTAGTTGAGATTAAAAGAGTCATGCTCCTTTACCAAATTAACTCAAGAACCCATGACTTTCAATTTTCCAACCCATATTTAGCAAACAATGAGGTAGCATAGCAATATGTTTCAAGTAAATTAGCCTACTATGAAGTGTGGATCTTCTCTGTGATGTGAAATAAAAGCACAGAAAAGTATGATGAGGAAAGCAAAGTAGAAGAATGGAAAAAATACTTACAAGCACAGTGCCATTGCCATCTGCAACTTTGCAGCCAGACATTAAAAATGGTTCCCTTGCATCCTTGTGAACCTAATCGAAACAATAAAAGAAAATAAGAAAGGCCAGTTTGTTGATAGATTGATCACCTAGCGAGAGCATAATCACCGTGAGACATTACAATTTTGCACTCTCCATTCATGCTAGATTTGTCAATCGCCAGGGAATGACCAGAAATCAAGACTCTGTCTGCAGGAACCTGGAGACAAAAGTGAACATCAAATGTAAGAACATATTCACTGTCCTCATGAGGAGGGTACCAAATGCAGAACTGGTTTTAGTTACTTGCCTGGTCACCGATCTTAAGGAGAACAACATCACCAACAATGGCATCATTTATTGAAACTTCTATTCTTCTGCCACCTTGACATCTATAAACACACAACATTTTCATCCATATGCATACAGGAAAGAGAAGAATGTAACTCACACATCTCATATAAAGTACCCACTTCCAAGCGTATATCTGTTTTCTTCTCATTTAAGTCTTGAAAATGCAGGGACCGTCTGTGATCGCTTATAGCTGCAGGCAAGAATCAAATCCCAATTAACAAACCACCCATCACGAATAATTTCTATGTCATTGCATCTTACAGCAGTCAACAGCATCCATAGTGGAGCATCCATAGTGGAAGAAGTAAATTATTCACCGCAAATTAAAACATTGATTGTCTTTTATTATGTTATTATTCTGCAACCTTATCAGAAGAAGTTAAAACATGCGGCATCATAACATGTCTCCTGAGCATATAAGTTGCGATCTGAATAATCAGAAGGAATCATGTGGCATGATAAGTTGCTTCTGAGAATATAATTTATCATCTGATCAATCAGCAAAAACATTTCCATCGTCGGCATGAAGCAATACTTGAAATTTTTAAAAGTGAATAGATACTAAATGAAAGATTTCAAATCTTAATACATGCGTTAACAAAATTCCAATACAAACAAGTCTTGTAATCTAACTCAACCCTACCTACAATGACGAGAATAACAGCAAAAGCAATGCCTCCACCATCATACCATCCTTCCTTAATGCCCTAAAAGAAACACACGGAATAGATTGCATAATCGATCATTAAATAAAAAGTTATTAAAGTTTTGTAATATCAAGCAAAAAAAAAAAAAAAAAACCATATGATTCATGAAAAAAAAAAGAAAAGCAAATGAATTCACATGTCAGATGAGGCTTAGGCACCGGTGTTCGGATAGGAGATACTTGTGTTCAATTGCTTTGACGAAAAATGAATAAATGATTAGTTGTAAACATTCAAGGGGTACATCTGGGTAGGAACTTATATTGTCCGTACTTGCCAATGACTTTTTTTTTTTTTTTGGTAAAAGGTAATAATATAAAAAGTAAAGGTCAAAAGTACAAAAAATCACAGTACCAAAAACTTACACTCAAGATGAATAAACATAATGAGTGGAAGTATGTGATGATGTAAAACACAAGGCAATGCCTAAAAGAAGGCAAGTAGCAAACTAGATAGGCACAGCATGAACAACTAGCAAAGAAACAAACACCTCAGCGCAGGATGAGAGACGTCGACTCTAGAACACAAGAGCATTAGAGCACTAGCATTTCCTTGAAGCGTCAATAGAAAAAGGTCGATTACGGGTCTCCCGAGAAGATAATGGGATCGATACCAATGACTCTTTGTGCTGGGATATACAGGAAAATATTCTTGATAAAGACCATTATATGCACCAAGCAACGAATACCTTCAGCAAAGCTTTCACATCTTCTTTTGAGGTTAATTACCTTTCGCTGTCAGTTTGGGCAAGGATTGGCAACATACCAAAAAAAATAAAATAAAAATCAAGCTAAAGCAACCAGAAAGAAACTAAGACAAATCTCAATATCGCATCACCAACACTCATATTGTGAGCAGGCCAGTCTCACCTCTGTCTTTATTCGAAGTACCAAGGAAGCCACGGCAGCTATTATCAATATGGCCAAAGTACGATCTTGCCAGCTTTCCAAAGGAACATCTACATGATACAGAAGACAAAGGATGGAGTATTGATGAGAATTCCAACAACTAGATGACAAAAGTGGTTTGTGTACACTCTTAATCAACAAAACAAAATGTATGTGTTCAAACCAAAAAAGAAAGAGGAAGAGAAAAAAAAAAAATGAACGAGGGTACACGTCAAAGAGATTACGTGAAAACTCCTTCGTTTGTCCAGAGGATTTGTATTTGATCCGAATGTGTTCTTTCGTGCCAATAAATATGTTGGTGTTTGTTTCGATAAACAAGCATACGTGCATAAGTAAATTAAGATCAAATGTCTAATCGCAGCAGAAATAAAAACACTTATACACGTGTTTCCTTAACATTTACGTGCATTTTTAATAAAAATGCTTTGAAGAGCTAAAGGGACTAATCATATTAACCTTGTACCGTGCTCCAAAATTTGGTTGAGAAGTTTCTTTGGGTTCTGAACATGAACGTCTGATGTCCTCACAGCAGTAGTTCTGACATTTTTCAGACTCTGACCGTGAACGTCTGACACCTTCTAGTGACACCGGTTCTGATGTTCTTGGATTCTTAACCACGAACGTTTGATGTCTTCTAATAATACTAGTTCTGACGTCCTTCAGATGCAGAACATTTGATCTCTTCACAGGCTCAGGTACACCACCAATTCTCACATTGAACATAAGAGAGAAATTGAGAGAACTCACGATTGCAATCGTGGTAGCAATTGCTCTTGTGTGAGTGCTTTGTTAATCAGTATCAGCACTTTCAATTATCGATTGTCGGTTGTTGATCGTCCATTATCCGATGGTTTGCTATTTGCATTATCTTTTATAGACAGTGCATATCACATTTAAATCGGCGCATTAACTCTAAACCGTTTTAGAATTAATTCGACCATAACTCCTGACGGACATAAGTTTACTGACTAATTCGGGCATTAACTCTATTGTTACATAGCATTATTCTAGACATTTATTTGTAACTGTTATAAGTTTTGTAACTGTTACAAATACTTAATTTGACCGTTATTTCTAAAACTGTTTCAAAGTATTAATTGGTCATTAATCTGAAACCATTTCAGATCATTAAACTGCCCATTTATTCTGAAAAGTGGGACTGTTAAGTTTTAAAATTGTTTCAAAATTTAATGTGACCGTTATATCTGAAAAACATTTCAAATATTTAATTTAGCCATTAAGTTTTAAAATTGTTTCATATAATTGATTTTATTATTGATTCTAAACTCACTTCAAATTATTAATGATATAAAAAAGCGCAGCTTGTGTCATGGGGGATCGTGTCACCTTCCGTTCGCTCTCTCTCCCCTGTGCTTCAATGTCGTTTTGTCGTTCCTGCTTTCGCAGCTATCACTCTCCCTCTCTCCTTTATGGGCGGCGGAGCTCGACTGAACGTGAAGTTCATGATTGGGTACCCGTGCGATGGCATTGCTTTGGTCTTCTAACTGGAAGACTTTTGAAGTCCAAGATGAGAAAGTCTTCCCCCTAGGTCTCAAAACCTCGCCTGGAGCTCCTCTCGTCATCTTGCCGACACTGATGAGGTCACAAGTCGTCTCTAGATCTGATGATGCCTCCTCCATATCTGGCCTGTCCATTGAGATTTCGTCGCCTGAAGAGGAGGTACGGGTCACACACGGTGGCCGCCGGTGTCAGCAACATGGCCACAGCAGAATTCCATTGGTAACGTCGCTCAAATTCGATCGAGCACTTTTTTTCCAATTGATAGTGACATCGCGCTCAACTGCAACACTGAGAGTCGGACTTGAGCTAATGATCTCACGTGAGGCTGCCCCACTCTTCGTCCTCTTTGGATTTGATCGACATAGCCACGTAATCATTCGGTCAAGCTTGCAGAGAGAGGGCCGTGGGGAGGCGCGAGGGCAATGGCCCAGCCATGGCTACGGCTCGACGAAAGGTTTGATTCGCCGAAGATGACAGCTCACTCCTAAACGTTAGAGTTGTTGCATACTTGCAAACAAGATGAAATTTCTTTTTCAATTTTTAGCTTGTCTATTTGACATAGTTCATATTGAGTTTTTCATTTTTTTCCATCATATTTTTAATTTTTGTAATTTTTCATTTTTAATTTGATAATAGATTTAACTCGATCAACACGTATTCTTATGAACATATTTAAGTTGGTTACATAGTTGGGTATGGATTTTGAGGCTCGGTATTGTTTTTTAGGGTTAGACTGAATATAGAGAATTATATAATAAATAGGTCTAGCAGAGTTTAACGAGTCTGCTCTATTTATAATTTACGTCTAAGCATTTGTAAAGTTGAGTGCCTTTTAAAAAAAATAAAAAATCATGTACGTTCTATTGGAGTCCGACACCTATCACATATAGTCTATCGAATAGGATTTTGGTTCCAAATTTATTTTTGTCAATTTTATGGAATCCGTGGATTTGTTAGTTTCCCCACACATCTATTACACTCTAGGATTTAATATCACAAGCTTAGGGATCTGCATAGTTTGATATTCAGTCTCGACCAACTTGAAAACCTCTCAAAATTATTAATCCATCATTTATTCATATAATTGAAATGGTAACGTGGGTTAAAATGCATGAAATGAATTAATCAGATAATTCAAGTAATTAAGCAATGCATCGATGCTTTGTAAACAACGGCATTAGATATGAAGAGAACCATGCAAATAAGCAAATTTATCAATTTTTACATGGTTACTTAATGGAAATAGGTAGACTCCAACTCCATAGATCCACTTTCTACAATTTAAAATGTAAGTATGGGTGTAATTATTAAAAATATACATAAAGGGTATGGGTAGGCAGCCTAGTTAGGGAGACATTCATGTGAATTTGCTAGCATTGCCTTTCACATGATGATTTTCTTTGCAAGTGAAAAAAATTCCAAGGTGAAACGAGAAAATTAACTTAGCTACATACCTGTCCTCTCTTTGATTTCGTAACTTGCCTTGATCGAGTATAATTTCCTAATTGCCTCAGTCATGTCCATCCGATCCAGTGGTGATTCTATTGAACATGCGACTCCAACTTCAAAAATGGAAATTATGCAATCTTTGATCCTCATCTCCTGCTGTTGATCATTGGCTTCACTCCAAAGCCTTGAGTCTACAATGTCCGTCACTCGATTAGGAAGAGCCATTTGGACAAAGCTATGAAGGTTAAGACAATGCCCAAAGGCCTCTTCAGTAGGTCTCTTTCCAGTGAACATCTCCAATAATAGAATGACATAACTGTATGCATCCCCAAGTGAAACTTGGTGTCCCATGCCATACTCTGAAAATTACATCAAGACATTAAATAGGAATGAATATACACTTTTTCTTGAAGATAATTGTATAAAAAAAAGTTCCTAAATCTCATGGGGTTTTGCTCGATGTCAATGCGCAGGAGCTTGCCTAAGACAGTTTTGAGGGCTTGCGCCAATCACGCCCAAATAGAGTGATGGCACGCAAGTCCTCACTGACTTCACGTACGGGCTTGCTGTGCATGGTAGAGTCCAAGGAAAGGGTCCCAAAATCCCCCACTGGTTTTTTCTCTTTCATATCTATTTGTTTAATTTTCGTTTAGTTTATTGGCTATAGCTGATGCTTAGCACCTATCGTATGCTAAAGTGGTAAAATTGTTGCAAAAGTCAGATGCATCAACCGCAGAAAGATAAGACTTTAGGATTTGTAAGGTGCACCAAAGATCAGTCAACAATGCAGAACTCTTCTAGTCCAAAAAGTAGTGCACCCAAAGTTGTCACATTTTGCTGAACAAATTGCCTGAACATCAAGAGTGACTTTGTCATTTAGTAGGTGGGGGAAAAAAAGAAGAAGATTATATATGTGGTGAAGGCCTTGGTGGAAATTATTTAGTGCATTTAGTACATCTATTAACTAAATTTGAGCCACCAGTTTTAACTGGTTACATATGAGATACACATGAGGTTCATCATTTTTCTGATCTGAATTCAATTTAATAACTATACCACACGAGGCAAAGAAAAGAACATTGGGGGGGGGGGGGAAGAGACTTGAGAGATTTGTTGACGTGATGGATTAATACTTGTAATGCAAATGTTTGTTTTGATATGCTCTAAACAAGACGTTTAGTGAGAATTACAGTTGGATAGAACCCATCGGGTAGTCAATTTGTGTATGTTGTGTGATATTATCATGCATTTATGAGTTTGAGACCTCCAAGAATTTCTGCTTTAAATGCCGTATCATCTAAACATATTCTACGAATATAGAATTATAGGTCGCCTCAAGAAGAAAGGTTCCCTGTGAGGGGTCAATTACTTATTGTCAAGACCTTAAGTCATGGCATACCAAAAGAGCACAAGTTCTCGTCAATTTCTCATATAGTAATTTACGACAATATTAGCCACTCTGTTTTCACAGCATGAACATGGTATGAGATAAAATATGAATCATAGAAAAAAATGCGAATATGATATGATAAAATATGCTTTGTACGTTTAGTGGCCCGGATTCACAAGTGTTGACAATAAATATTTCCAATTATTGATCAAATCTACGACGGTTTATCCTCATCTTAATTTCAAATATAATTACGACATACTAATATTAGTCTGTTCATATACAAATATTTATGTATTTTCTTTTTCTGCTTGTCGCGACCAATTTTTCGGTTTTGGATCACCTAGGGTTTGGCTAATGGATTGTTAAGCCTGGACTTAACTCGGGCTCTCCCAAGCCCATACCAATTCGCAACTTAGGGTTCAAGTTCTTAACATGCAATTTTTTTAATTAGGAGTCGCCACTAATCTATTTTTGGTGGGTCGATTAGAAACCCAAGTAAAGTAATGGGAGATTTACTTTACTCCTACGAACCAAAGATTTGGGTACGGCGACTTGGTTACTCTAGATTTCTCTAATGCCCTTTCGGTACCATTCTTTTAATTTCAAAAATGTTTTTGCAAGCAGCTTGAATTGATTTTAAATTCTAACATGTAAGGTGACCATGCAGGTGCACAAACCACCAATTTAACACTCAAGTAAAGCAATAAATAAATTGCATAACTTACCTCATAGCAACGAAAGCATCTGCGTTGTTAGATCAGAATTCACATCAACAATCCTAGATATGATTTCTAATTAACACGCAATTTCATTTTTTTTGTTTCACTTATTTAATAATAATCATGCAATGCATGCTACTAATCTAAGATGATATGACATGGCAATATGACCTAAGTTGTATGACATGAGTAAAATAATTTCTAAAGAAATGCAATGATTAAATGTGCAATCTAAATTAACCTAATGACTTATATCTAATGACGGGCAATTTCTAATTAAATGAACCTAGCAACAATCACTAAATGACGTGCATTTCATGACCCTAACGCTATATGACGTGCACATGATTTTTTTTCTTAATAAGCATGCAATCTATCATAATATAAAACTAACATCTTAAATGAATGCATCTTTTTTGGATTTTTATTTAAGGAATTTGAAATAAATAAATTTCCTATTCTAAACATGCGAAATAATCCTGAAATAAGTAATTCTAACATGAACCTAATCTAACTCAAATGTTTTTTTTTTTCCTTTTACAAGAGCAAACAAATAAAGACATCAAAAACAGCACGGCACCAAATCAAGCAAGATATCATCCATGTCCATTTAATTTTGGGAAATAAATTGACGTATCGTATCTCGTGCATGAGATCGGATTGGCCAATTTTTAAATAAAATCACGAATCATATCTCGAGCGTGAGATTGGATTGGCGATTTTTCCGTACGATTGCGGGTCGTATTTCGAGCATGAAATCGGACCGTCAATCATATGTACTTTGCGAAATCAGGAAAATTTCCCAATTTATAAGGCTACTCAAAATTACGGACATGATAGCATATCGAGAATTCCAATCATGAGCATCGACGAATATTTTCAAATAAGGAAACTGAATTTTCGCAAATCAAAATAGATAAGATTTTCACCTGATTCGAATATCGGCTTCCGAATTCCAATCCTCAAACGGCTACTCGCGAAGCAACGTGGTGGTGCTCAGCAAGGCTCACGGGATGGATACCCGCCAGGGGCTTTGCGTGCAGCTCCCGAGAAACCTAGAGAACCACAATTGGGAGATGCTCCAAATTTCTATAAAATAAGTGTACGAAATCCTCCCTCCTTTCAATGCATACGCCCTCCTTTACTCGAAGGACGTGTGCCCTTCTCTTGTGCAAATGTTAGTGACTCGGATGCTTGCCGAATGCCTCCACTGAAGACTTTGACCGAGCAACCCTCTCAGGCCACTTCTACACTTAAAAGAAATAAGAAAGTGGCATCTTATACGTGTAATGGGTATGAAACCGTGCCAAAAAATCTGCAGTAAAAATAAAGAATAGAACTTTGCAGGATCGGTCTCGATTGTATGGAACCAGACACGTTGCTGCAGCTTGATGTGGCCCAACCAAGGTTACTGATCGTGGGAAACTCGCTGGAAAGACTTGCAGAAGACACGCTGGGCCGAGATCTCGCTTGGAATTGTTGGGACTTAGAGCGTTGAAATAGGTTCAGCGGTGGCTCGAACTTGGACCTTCGCGATTGTCACAACCAAACGTGGGGCGGTGGAAGAATTTGGCTTGACTGGGTGCCCCTCGGCGAGACTCGCAAATCCGCGTTGGCTTCAGCTTGGATTAGTGATCGAGGACAAGCTTCGAGGACCTGCGAAATAGAACACAGCGATGCTTGGCTAGGTTTCTTGGTGCTGTTCGTGGGTCATGGTGCTGCGGGGAGGTGACGGATTCAGTCAAGGAAGACCTGCAATAATAAAAATTCAAACGAGAGCCAAATAAGTGGATCGGTGGAGGTCTCGGGCACGTCAAGGACGCTTGGAAAATTTTCTCTCATTCCATGTTGATCTCCAAGCATCGCCAAGTGGAGCTTTGTTAGAGCCGCCAAAATCTGAACGTCGTGAGCTTTCGACCTTCGTCATCGGAGGCTCCTTGGCGTGTGATCATCGTCGAAGGTCGCACCTCGGCTGGACAGCAAATCGTCATGGATTCTCGGTGGTGAAGGCTTCTCGACAGGGAAGCATTGACTATTTATTTTCTCTCGGACAACACCCGAAGAAGACAAATCCACCACTTAGGCTTATTTCACCAAAATCTTGGTACTTGTTTTGCCTAAGGACTTCGGGGCAACGAGAGATGCAGCTCGGACTTCAGGCTCGCGAGTGGTGGTCACAAAAATCTGGCGTGACTTTCACGTATGTGGAGAGATATTGGCCTTGCTGGACATCGGCGAATCCATCGGGCATAGATGGAACTCCACAGAGTCTCGGTGGCTCTAAAATATGATGAAAGTGACTCGGACGATCCTGAGTTGTGTTGGAGAGGAGCTTGCCGAGACCGCCGGACACTCCCGGGACCTCGACCTGAGGTGCATCGCTGGTGGCAGGACTCTTGATGGATCAGCAATAGCGACGTGAGGGTAGGCGTAGTGGTGAGGCTACGTGAGGATTGCAGAGATAACAAGGTCACAGCCGCGAAAGGGACTTGGCCGTGACTTCTCGTCTTTCTCTTTTTTCTCAGTGTGTGCGAGAAGCCTCCCCCTACATACGGCTGTGCGTATCAATATATGTCGCCTTTTGAAACCCTACGCGAAAACCTTTTTATAGGCTGAAGATTAGGGTTTTATTTTCCTTTTCAAATTAGCATCCGCGAAGATTTCTTTTTCGCACGCAATATCACTTTTCTTTTATTTTCCACATCTCCTGATTTTATCACCTAAAGATAAGATTGCAACCCGATTTTCTTAAATTCCAAAATCCACCGTAATATTATTTCAAATCTCAATTTAGGTAATTCTTGTCATTAAAAGAAAACGGGCTCAGGCCAATTTACTTGCTTCGTGGGCTTAGTCCAACCTGCCAAATTAAAGCTTAGAACTACTAAATCAAACCCATTTGTCACCGACCCAATGTAAATACAAATTAAGAAACAAATGCACCTAAAACTATATGCTATGCAATTAACTATTTTTTCCGGAATAAAATTAACCCTTAATTTTTTAATGCAATAAATGACTAAGCGGGTCGCTAAAATTTAGGTGTCAACACTGCTGAAGAAAACAATTGAAAAAAAGAGGAAATTATGTTGTGAGAAAGAGGTGTTAGAGCATAGGAAGCATTACAAGACATCATGGATCATTGTTTATTCAAATTTTTAACCCTCTCGATATCACTATCACAACCAACCAAAAACTAATTAAGAAAATATGACAGATTCATACCGGGGCCACATAGCCAATGGATCCTCTAACTATAGTTGAAGTTGAACTACCCCGGTCCCGAACTCCTGTGGTTTCGGATGACACCGTTGAAATGATCTTTGCAAGCCCGAAATCTCCAACTCGAGCCACCATGTCATCATCCAAAAGCACATTACTCGGCTTCAAATCTCCATGGACGATTGCCGGAGAGCAACCCTTATGGAGATATTTGACCGCGAGCTATGTCGATGGCAATGTTTAACCTTTGCACTAGTCTTAGATTTCTCGATTTGCCATGCTCATCATCTCGCACTATAGTCCTGTGGTGCAACCACTCCTCCAAACTCCCGTTAGCCATGAACTCGTATATTAGAGCTTTGAAGTCATTGTCACGAATGTCCACACTTGAATAGATGCTTAGGGTGCGTTTGGCAACGATTTTGTTCCCGAGAGCTGATTCTGACTAGAAATGATTATTTTTTATTTTGTTCCCCGGAACCGATTATGAGTAACAAAGTGCGTTTGGTAATTGTCCAAAATTTTGATTCCGGAATAGAATTGAGTTTGATACCGTATTAATTGATTCTGTTCCAAATTAATTTCTTTTGATTTTTAAATAATTTTTAAATAATTTTTTTACTTTTTACTTTTCTTTTTTACTTTTTTTTTCTTTTTCCATTTTTTCCTCTTCTTCTTCTTCATCGGCGTCACCGGACCGGCGACCGGCCGACGAGGGCTGGCAATGCTCACCGAGCGTCGCCGGCCCTTGGCGAGGTCGCCTTTGTTGGCCGAGCCTTGCCGGTAGCCAGGCAAGGCTCGCCCAACCCCATCGAGGCTCGGCCTCACCAGATCTGGTGAGGTTGAGCCTCGCCGGTGGCCAGGCTAGCCTCACCCACCCTCGACGAGGCCAACTTGGCCATCGGCGGGGCTACGCGAGCCTCGTCGGTGGCCAGGCGAGCCTCACCAGTAGTTGAGCGAGGCTCGCCCAGCCATCGGCAAGGCTCAACCTCACCTGTCGCCCAGCTGCTAGCGAGGCTCGCCAAGCCAGCCTCGCCGGTGGTTGGGCTTGCCTCTAGTGAGTTTACCGGACCTCGCCCTAGCCTGGCGAGCCTCCGGCGACTGGCGGCGGGCGGTAGCGGGCGATGGCAGACGGCAACCGGGATGACGAAAGGGAAGAGCGAAGGTTTTACCCTTTCGATTCCTTTTCTGATTCTCGGACAGAGAATCAATTTTTTTTTTATTCTCAAATCTTGTCCAAAATTGTTCTCGGGAACAAAAATTTTACCAAACGCGATCCTCGTCCCAAACTGATTCTGGGAACAAAAAATCAAAATCTGGCATTGTTTGGCATGTTGCCAAACAGGCCCTTAGTATCTTCACAAGGTTAGTACCTCTTTCTGTTAAATTGAGTACCTTTACTGCCACAATGGCAATGCCCTCAAGAATCCCCATATAAGCTGTGCCATATCTCCCTTTACCAATCAAATTGGTCTCGAGAATCTATTAGTAGCTCTCGGGAGTTCATCATAAGAAATCCTCATGAATTGGTTCTTGAAAGATGATGACATCCAAGCAAAGTGGTTCTTATCTCGCTTCTTTTGCAAAAGTAACAAAAAATAGACGGGAACAACAAAGCTAAACATAACAAGATGATAGTGACCATAGATGTTATTATGGCCTTGATTGTAGAAGACTTGTTAGAGCTTGGTAATTTACAAAGAGGAAGCTTCAGAGTTGGAACACCTCCACAAAGTTCCCTATTTCCAGAAACTGATACAACACTTGCATTGAGAAAAACTCTGCTCTCCGGAACTTGTCCTTCTAGTTCATTGGATGACATATTCAAGTATTTAAGCAATAAGAACTCTGTAAGAAAGCTCGGGATTGGACCAGAAAAATTGTTATTGGAAAGATCCAGCACTTCTAGGCGTCGTAATGGACTTAAAGCTTGAGGGATTTGACCATGAAAAGAATTAGCTTCTAAGCGAAGCTGTGCCAATCTCAAGCATCCGCTGATGGAGGCTGGAATTAAGCCGGTCAATTTATTGTAAGACAGATCTAATTCTTCGAGACTCCTTAAAGACCCAACTTGATATGGAAGAGATCCACTTAGATTATTATGCGCTGGATTGACAAGGACTAAAGACCCACAATTTCGACTGGAATTGAGCCACTTAGATTGTTGTTTGAAAGCTCTAGCTCGATTAGTTGCGTGCAATTGCCAAGACTTTGCGGTATGTAGCCTTGGAAATTGTTGTCTTGAAGGAAAAGCCTATTTAAAGATGTCATATTACCAATCGAAGGCGGTATCTCTCCAAGTAAACATGTTTCTGCTCAAAAAAGTACCCGCAAGTTGTAAAGTGCTCCAATAGAATCAGGAAGGCTATCAGTTAGGGAATTATTCTTTAAACTCAAATACGACAAGTTGAAGAGATTTCCGAAGGCTGGAGGAATAGTTCCATGGATTAGATTGTTTGACATTGAAATTTGCTTAATGCTGGTAGAGATTGGAGATGGATGTTGGCAATGATCCGTGAATCGAGTTCGATTCCACCGAGAGAATTTCTAAGTTGGAACAATTAGCTAAAGAAGAAATAAAACTCAAGTCATCCTACAACTGATTTAATCCCAATGCAATCACGTAAAGGCCCTTTAGCCTTCCCAGATTATTGTTAGCAAGGTAAAGTCCCCAAAGACTGGTGGTATTCGTCAAAGATGACTGAATTATCCCGGTGAACATGTTATTGAGCCCTCCAAGGTAATAGAGAGAAGGAAGAGTGGTGCCAATATCGGAAGGAAAGCTTCCTGCAACTGGTTCCTACCAACATAGAAGTAATTAATGCCAGAGATGTTAAAAATCCCTAGTGGAATCTCGCTGGTTAGTTTGTTCGATGATAGTTGAAAATATATCAACCTTTCAAGTCTGGACAGTTCCTTAGGTATTTCTCCTTGAAACGCATTTTCTGCCAAAGAGAGGTGTTGTAGCAGCGAGAGGTTTCCAATTGAAAGAGGAATAGAACCTCCAAGACTGTTCTTAGACAAGCGCAAGAATTTAAGCCTTGGTAAAGAACCAAGGTTGGAAAAAATTCCCCCCACAAGTCGGTTATCTACAAGATTCAAGGACTCGAGGTTTGAGCAGCGGGAAAGATTGGAGGGTATTGACCCACCAAAAGAGTTGTTACTAAGATCAAGATTGCGGAGCCGAAACAAGTTGCCGATCTGTGATGGGATTTCACCGCCAAAGCTATTATTTTGTAAAACCATGATCTTGAGGAAAGAGAGGTTACCTATGATAGGAGATAAGAAGCCTCCCAAGCTTTGTGATCTCAAGATCAAGGACATGACCCTCCCGGGATGCCTTTTGCTGCACAAAACACCTTGCCACTCACAATGATTGATAGAATCATTCCAAGAGCTCAAGACTCTAAATGGATCTTCGTGTATAGCATTTTCTGAAGGGATGCTAACGCAAGCCGATCCGTTTGGTCTTGTGAGCAAGCGCCGGGTGAGGGATTGAGCTCCACCACCACAAGAGGGCAAAGTTGAGCATAAGAAAGAGTAGTTTCCCCATCTCCTCCGGTGATCCACTTTCAGTCTAACCTGCATTTAACACCTCTGTCTTGCGCACAAATCAAGTATTGACTAATTCCACTAAGGGAAGTACTGTAGACTTACAAGAACATTTTGTGGTCCTCAATTTTACGTCATCTATCTTGAAGATATACGTGTGTTCTCTGAGGTTTCAAAATGTACACCCTACGGTTTGAAGCCCATGGAACAATAGGGTGCAAAGCGTGGCAATATAATCAAATACTGTTATTATTATTTTAAATGCACTAAGACTATTTTATATATTTCGTAAGATAAATGATGTGGCATATTTTTATTACAATATGCAAGCATTTCAATATCAATTTAATATCTTATATGTGGAATAAAATGTAGTTAGAATGGAGACGATAATTTCAAAAGTAAGATTTGAACGTTGAAAACCTTTTTCCATCTCACTTTTAAATACACTGTTGAGAACCAATCATTTTCCTTGAAAACATTTTTTTTTTATAAAAAATATTTCTCCATCAACTAATTTTTTTTTTCTCAAAGTGATATTAATTTCCCTTTTCTGGTTAGATATTAGCTAAGGAACGGGCTAGGCCAGCCACACCCAGCCCGTGACTACCAAACGGCCTTGTAATATTTTCACTTTGATACACTATCTATCTGTCTCTTTCTCTCTCTGTCCTCTTATCGCCATATCCTCCATGGAAGACGTTTGTACAGTCTTCTTTCGTTTTAAAATTATTATTTTTGTGTCTGTTTTTTCCTTCTTTTTTTTTTTTTTTTTTTTTACTTTTCATGTTCAATCTTGAGTGGATGTAACAAGTTTAGGATAAATATGTCACAGTAGATATAATTTGGGCTTTTTTGTGACTTTTTTCTTTAAAATAATCTATTGTCTAGGGCATTTAGTTCGCAAAAAACGACGCTGCAGATATTATTTTCTTAAAATGGTTGCACGTATTTATAAAAAAAAAAATGCATTGAAAAAAAAAATTTCACTCTGAATATGACTGTTTCGATTAATAGATTACCTTTTTTTTTTTTATGATTTTCCGTAAATTGATTATTGAAGTCCCATTCTTCTAAAATATTGTTCAAGAAGCTCAGTTCATAATTTCATAGCTTCACTACAGATCTTGCTTTTGACACTCTTCTAATACATACATTTTCTATTTCGTTTTTTGCAACGGACACAAACATATGTCATGCGATTATTGAACCTAATCAAAACTTCATAATCAGGAAAAGCAAGAAGGAGTGATTGGGATAGTGATTGCTGCTCCACGGTTCGTGCCATACGATGACACTCCTGCCGATCGTCTTGCTGTCGAACGATCTTTAGCTTTCTATTTTGCATGGTACATAAACTCTCTCTTACCCAAATCCATGTTTTATGGCCAAAAAAAGAAATCCAGTTTCTGTTTGTACCAAGATTTTCTCTCCATCTCCTTCTTTGTTTCTCCAATAATTGCTCATAACCTCCCTATCAATTACAGGTTTGCAGACCCTTCAGTATATGGAGATTATCCACCCGAGATGCGTCAAGTCGTGGGGTCGAGATTGCCGGCGTTTTCTGCAGAAGAGCGGACGAAACTCCTCGAGGTGAAGTTGGATTTCATCGGAGTAAATCACTACACTACTCTTTATGTGAAGGACGTTCTCTTACTGCACTTCGCCTTACTCTCTAGGGGAGGCGTCCGTCTACACCACCGGAGAAAGGGATGGAGTTTACATAGGCCAACGGGTAAGCAAGATAAGCACAAGTGCCTGGATGATAAATTATCCAAAAAGTTTTGAATCTATTATCTTTTTATCAATATAGTCTTAAACTTTTTAATTTTGTCATTTACTGACCCAAAAAAAAAAAGAAAAATTTGTCATTTGAATCTTAAACTTTTTTTGTGATTTTTGCCAATTAAGTCCATCCAGCCAATTTTAATTGGAAATCGCTGATGTAAACGTTTTTCATCCTACGTGAGATGACTAGCGATGATATTGGTATTTTATTTTATTTTTAATTTTTTTTTTTTTTTTTTCTTTTCTTTCTCTTTCTTTCTCTTTCTTTCTTCTTCTTTTTTCTTCCTTCTTCCAACTCTAGCCAATCATCAGGCCTCGGCCACCAACCGAAGACGAGAACTAGCGACCTGGCAAATCTCACCCTCGTCAACGACCGGCTAGAGCCCTAGCCCCTGGCCAGTCATTGACCATCGGCAACAACTAGCTAGAGAAGAAAGAAGGGAAGGAAAAAAAATCAGAAAATATTAAAAAATTATTATAAATCGTCAATGCCAGCGTCAGCTGCCTTACTTGGTACAGCCAATATCCACGTCGGTGATTTCCAATCAAAATTGGTTGGATTAACTCAATTGATAAAACGTAAAACGATTTAGAATTGAATTAGCAAAAGTGTAATAAGTTTAAATCTTTTTGGATAATTTTCCTTCCTTGACATATTCATATAGATTTTTGCGAACATTAACGATGTAAGTTAAGCTCATCGTATTGTTTCAAGCGAATGTCCTATTCATTTCTCGTAACCAGTTAAGCTCAATGTTATTCGTTCAGGACCGCATGCAAGATATGATTTTGAGTCGATTTCGCAGTCAGGCTTATATGCTTTGGACTAATAGTTGATGATCACATTGCAGATGGCGATGTCGAATTTCTCGGTCATTCCAAGGGGCATGGAAGGGATCGTAACGTATGTCAAAGAAAGGTACAACAACACGCCCTTGTTCATTACTGAGAATGGTATTGTGTCACTTTAGCAAATGTAAACCAACCCTTTATTCATCATCTATGTTTACCAAACAAGATAATCAATCAATTCCATCAATCAAACGAAAGATGCATCATTCTTACGCAGGGTATGCGCAACCTACAGGTCCGATCGACAATTCGCTGAATGACACGGAGAGATAGAGTACCGAGAGCTATCTCACCGTCTCAAGTGAAGTTATGAGGTATGTCTAGCGTTTCGTCCAGTTTTGAATGCCTTCAGTGTTCCTCGATTAACATCAATATTTCCTAAATATTGAAAAGGTGCATCAATATTTCCCGGAGTTGTTCAGAGGCTACTTCTTCTTTCTTAGTTTGATTAATAAATAAAAAAATGTCAATTTTCATATTGTTAAATCCGTCTTATACTGACTCTATATTACGTTTGTTCGCGACTAAGATTTTGATTTTAATTATTTCAGAAAAGGTGCGGAGGTGAGGGGATATTTCATCTGCTCTCTGCTAGAAACTTCGAATGGCTCCACGGATATTTGATACGATTTGGGCTGCATTATGTGGACTTCCGAACACTGCAGAGTACGCCCAAATGGTCAGCGACGCGGTACAAGGAGTTCCTCTCTGAAGACAACAAAATTCGAGCGATTCCAAAAACATCCACCTACAAAATGTAGCATCCGGTATCTTCAAAACAATCAAATTATGTTTGTAATAGTCAGAATATTATGTGCGATATTGTTTTAACTTCATCATGCGGTAATCACCTTTAGTGCCTCAGGTTGTATTTGAGAAAGTTTTTAACTGCCAATGCTTTTTATAAAATCCAGAAATATGCTGTATTTCTAGTCCTTCCGATCGCTGTGGATATACATTTTGATCTTTTTTTTGCGCTAGAAATTAAGAGGCAGAGAAGGTAAATTTCATAATCCTGAACTTACCAGCATTAAAAATTTGATATGAGTAATTCCCCATCGGGTCGGAGGATCATCATAGTATAAGTGTTTGACAATAACTCGGTATTCGCAGACGACCATTTCTTAGTCCAGCATGCTTGAGAAGATACACGATGGCTGAATTTGCGTGAGGGCAATTTATAGAGGAAGTGTTCGAACAAAGAGTAGAAAACGATTCATTGACTGTCTTGCCCGTTGTTCGCGGACATATATGC
Organism: Eucalyptus grandis; assembly: GCF_016545825.1. Taxonomy (NCBI): domain Eukaryota; kingdom Viridiplantae; phylum Streptophyta; class Magnoliopsida; order Myrtales; family Myrtaceae; genus Eucalyptus; species Eucalyptus grandis. The sequence continues at coordinate 22,271,691 of NC_052618.1, read as the reverse complement.
GTTTACGCCTTCTAAATAACTTCTCCAATTAACTAACGTGAGCTAAAGTGAGAAATTCTTTAAATAAGAACGATGTTTGGGATTACTAGGACCAGTATATGAAATTGAAACCAAATTTGCAGAGCAATCATATGTACGTAAGTAATGCCCAAGACTCCCGATATGTTGGTCAAGGAGAGGTTCATATAGCGGGCAAACTCACGTTAAACGACCTAAGACAAAAGTATGCATGTTCGGATGAAAGTAGAAACTTTTGTTAGCTTGCTCTTGAGCCAAAGCATTCCTGAAGACAGATTTAATGCTTCCCGGACCCTATATGCTACAATTGTTGACTGATGGTTCATATGATATCAAAGCATATGGAACCATTTCGGCTATGATCTGTACCTTCCTGTCAAAGTGCGTTATTATGAGATGTCTTGTGCTTAAACACGGATCTCGTGTTCGGCACCAAATTTCCTCATCCCCCATTTCGGCATGTAAATCTGATTGAATGCCCTTCAGTGCCTGCAGGGAAGTTCAGTGGAACAGTAGCTCCAAATTGAGGCCCGTCACTGAGCGACGGGCTTAAGGATGATGGGACAGTTCATATGGGAGCATCAAAGATCGTCTTCTCTGAGCAACATACTTCAGGACGGTACTGGTACGACTCATGATTCCTTGCATGGCATGGCCAGTCGGTTCATTTTTTGCGTCCACAGAAAACTGCCCAAAATTTTCAAAGCACGACAGACTGCGCATTATTGCTCGTTAGATCAGATTGCGTCCCACATAAAAGTTCATCTTTTCACCAGTTGCAGAGGTGTAGTTTCAGAGAAAATCGAGGTATGATGAAAATAAGAATTACACAGCGGCCAAGCCCAGATTATTTTAGTCAGCACCACATTCATATGACGGGCATTGAAGAGCACGCAATGTCAAACGACGATCATATACAACGCAGACAATGAACACATGAACAATAATTGCATCTCTCATGTCTTCAAGGTAATCCCTAAACCTTCTGGGTCCAAAAAGAAAGCCCCAGGAGCTACAGAATGTCCGCTCATGACTAGGAGAAATAAGGAACCCCCTTTAATATGGGATCTTAAAGACTACAATGAGAAAGGGGGTTCCAATACAGCATAACCGGACCAAGATCGCATGCCCCGTATAAACAGGCCTGGCTTAGGATAAAATAGTAAGTTAATCTTCTCCAAGTCGAAGATGTCCATGACTCTCTCTATCGCTCACTTGCTTAGTCAAGCTTGACATTCGAATACAGGAGGGTGTCCCTTGTTAGAGGCATGTTCAGAAGGAGATAGACCTGCACATAATCACAAAGAAGAGTGTTGAACAGACCTCCGCAAAAAAAAAAAAAAAAAAAAAAAAAAAAAAGTGGCTTTGGGCAGTACTCAGCAGCGTAGCTGGAAAACAAAGTACGGGACATCCAAATGACGAATCTTACCCCCAACAGAACGGAAATAAGAAGAATAAGCCCGGTTACCCAAGCAAGAGTCAATCTAACCAACGCCACTTCAGCAGCTTTAGTTGCATTTGCCGAGGCTTCACTTTCTGCCAACCACCGCACTGATGGCCGAGAAGTAAAAGTCACGTCTAACAAAGAATCTGACTGGGAAGAGGCCGCATCGCCCAAAAGAATCACTCCAACAATTTGCCCTGTCCATTGCAGTATGCATTCAGTTTTTTTTCCTTTTTTTTTGGTCAGAAAATGCATCGAGTATTTATGAACCAAAATTTGAAAGACATTTACGTAACATCAGCATGCCTGGGCAAACACAGTCATGCATGTCAGAATCACTATTGCCAATATGGAATGTGGAATTCTAATTTCTTCTTTTCCAAATTCCATAATTGCCAACTTGTTTCCACTCTCTGTCAAAACGTAAAATTTTATTCGAACTTTATAAAATATAATTAAAACATTATACAAATCTACATATCTATAATTACATTTTGAAAGGTTTTAGTGTTCCCTGTTAACTAAAAATAAAAGTGCTTGAGCACAAGATTTGAGAAAAAAAGGTTCAAAACTAAAGGCCACTCTATACAGATAAAGCATAGATGAGAATGAATAAGTGCCTACTCAAGATTAATAGCAAATTTGAATTATCACTTCATTATCATCATTGTTCAGAAAATGAAAATTCATTTTGGGTCATAGTTAACTAAATAGATCATGTATGCTGGGGGTCACAGTACAGGAAGTGAATACACCAAATGCCGTGAAAGTGGTACATTAGGGAAGGCTTAGTGAGTTGACTAATTCAGGTCACAGTAAACTTTCAAGCATTTGTTATAATCTTATATAAGAATATAATAGTTCATTTAAGCTTTATTTGTTTAAAACACTGCAACATTGGCTACTTTTAATCAAATCAACTAATAGAATTAGCAATTCAACTTGTCTTCTATGATTCCAAAAGCCTAAATTATGTTTGAGATGCAGAAGGTCATCTTTTAGACAAACCTAGACTACATTTGTGTTGATATTTTTTAATTCAAGAATACATGGTGGGCTTGGTCCATTCGCCAATTTTGGTGAGCTATGTACCCAAAATCGGAATGACAATCCCGGATTGAGGTTTTTGCAGGTGTACAGAGATGCCACTAACATTGTTTCAGACCAAGAACTATGCCAGCATCTGAGAAGATTGCTTGCTTACATTAAGTTTCTCATCACTTGACTTATTATCACCAAATTGTCAGAAACTAGAGTCACCAAGTAAATTTTTAGGCAAGCAAAACTGACCTTTGTATGCTTCCTGCAAAAGATCATATGACCTGGACAAGGTAGCAAGCAATAAAAGTAATCCTTGTTCAGCAAAACCTTCAGTTCCATGCTCCTCCTTTAAGACCTGCACCAATAAGGGTGAAAAACTGTGAAGACACTAATTACAAGAATAAACATCGGCTAAAGCATTACTGCATGGTGGACGGCTTCATTTCCCTTTCTTCAGGGATATTTTTTTTTTCAGTCACTCCATCGTCGTCCAAATATAGTAAGTACAGAAATTCACAGGCAAGCATACTTTGGCATGAAGTTACATTGCTACATCACAAGCATGATAATAGGACAGCAGAAATGTTTAACACACTTTTCTTTGTACATACTCTAAAGCATACTTGGCGCCACACCCAAATTACACCTTACATATGATGAGACAGGAAATCAATCTTTTCTTAATCCTGGTCAAAGCACCTTCTTAAATCAAAAGGAAACATTCTTCCATCATTACTATGATACCAAGTTACACCTTATAAATGATGAGACAGGAAATCAATCTTTTCTTAATCCCAGTCAAAGCACCATCTTAAATCAAAAGGAAACATTCTTCCATCATTACTATGATATCCAACAAATCAACAGGGAACTCCCAGTAAAAGTATATAAAGAAATCACACTTCCTCATTATTATAAATGAAGGAATAGCACCTTATGTCATACTCTAAAAACAACAGCCTGTCTAATGAGAAAACTGAAAACTGCCAGAGCAGAAGCAAAACTGTATTACTGTAATGAATGAAAGGGTTGGGTTGGTGAATGATAGGGGTGATGAATGGATCTCCCAGACAACAAGCAAAGAGCAGAGTAACAATGCAAGGAGGCTTAAATGAGTTAAGCTTCTTCCTTTCTAAGGAAGTAAGTGAAGGAAACAAGAGCTGCAGAAGAAGATCAATGCGAGGTAGAGCAGAGGACAGTGCAGCAACAAAGGAAGGCAGGCAGTGAGTGGAGGTGGAGGAAGAGGAAAGCTATTAAGACAACTTCTAACTACAAGCCCTGGTGCTTAAGAAGTTTTGTGCTTCATTGCATCAATAAGTGCAGTTCAAGAATAGTTTTGCAATCCTAAAATAATTTCGTAAACAGCTAACTTCTACGTTAAGCCAAGATAAGTTCTCCCCTGAGATTCACTTTCAGTATACCTACGTGCATCACTAACTCCATTTTTGACATAAAACCACAAATTCACGTCAAGTAGCTTCCACTATGAAGCAATGCACCTTCTTGGCTTTTACAAACAATGTCTCACAGATAATCTCAAAGAAAGAAGACACAACGAAGGTAAACTATTACCTTAATACCATCGAAACAGCCTTTGATCAACTCGGCAGGTCTTCTTGTGCCTTGTGAAAAATCTTCATGCATATCTTTAGCCCTTCTTACACCATGAACAAGAGATATAAGACTACCTATGTATTGCCTATCTGCTTCCTGCAGGAAAAGAAAGAATGCAACCCTTGCAGATTAGAAAGCAAATTCTAGCTGAAAACCATAACTCACCAAAAAAAAAAAAAGTTGATTTAATACGATAGCTTACAGGCATCATAACTTAAGATAAGGAATGTGACTTATAAAGTAATATTAAAAATACAGACAATTTCAAATATTTGGATGCTGTAAAAAGACCTTTGACATATGAAGACTCATCTTCCTGCCATTTCCGAGAGGGAAAGTCAATTCCCCTTTCAATGATTCTGACATATCGGTGACATAAGATCCACCCATCCAGGATGCCTAGACAGATACAGAGTTTAAATCATTCATTAACATAGTAGTGCAGAACAAAGAAAGAAGGAAAAGAAAAATAAAGCAAACACATAACTTACAAATTTGCCAATTTCATCATCACTGAGAGATGCAAAATCAGATGCTGAGGGCTCATCAAGGGAAACTAATAACGCTTCTTCCTCTGCAGTAAAATAAATCAATGATAATCCCAAAAACAACCGAGAGTATTTTAGCAGGATGGCCTTGTTTTTTATTTTTTTGCTTGGAAAAGTGCCCTTATCCATTCTAACAAAGAATTTACCTGGGAGTCGAATTTCAGCTTTATCTGACCCAGATATAACCTTCTCTGTGAAGGCATTTGTAAATAGATTGGATTTGAACAAGGGAAGAAGATCTACAAACGAAATAGACATGTTATAGCCAAAATAAACACTCAAGACTACAGGTTACTTGGAAAACAAACAGCCAGCCAGACCTTTGACTCCTGTCACCTCCAAAACAAAAGCAGCACGAGGTCTATCGAACGGATTTGGCATGAGAACCTCATTCAACTATGAAGGTGTCAAAAATTTGTCAAAGACATTTTAACTAAAAAGATAGACATCAAGAAAGAAACTAGAATGATCATATTGTCTGAATGAGAAGAAAACAAACCTTGGAAGAACCAGTTTCTGAAAGTGAAACGGGGGGTTCCAAGCCAAGTAGTACTGACACTGCAGCACCAACTTCTGATGGCGACACTGCAGTATGACATGTCGAGTCAAAGAAATGTATGCCAACATGCATATATAACAAAAGCTAATCAAATCAAGAAATAAAGCCAGATAACTGTCAGTTTAATACAACTTTGGATGGATAACTAATCAGAATCTGAATTATGTCAGATTTGCTAATTACTAGTGAATCACAAGTCACCACCATCCAGATCAATGGCAAGAGGGATGGCTCCAGGAAAGTTACTAATGAAAAAGAAACAATGGTCAGATCACTTTCGACTTAACAATAACTCATCTCAAAGTTCAGAGTCGACAATTCCTTCAACCTACGCTCTATCAATTTCGCCTACTTGTTCTTCCAAGCTCCAGTAGAAACTCAAGCACATAACGACGATCAAGCCTATATTGATTATTTATCGATTTGACAGAACGCCAAAAGTTGTATTCCACTTCCCCTTTCTCTCCCAGCAACCGAACAAAGCCTAACGCCATCGGATTTCTCAGTAAAAACCAAGCTCAAAAAAATCAACATCTACGAAATCCAGCGGCAACTAGACCTCCGCCAAGCAACTATCCACATAAATGGAAAAACGAAGTCAGTCGTCACTCCATGATTGAATTACCTCAGAAGCGTCATCAGGGATCGATGGCGAAGATACTGGTGATTCGAGCTATCCACGAAGAAGACAGAACCGCCGAATTCAGCCTGGCGAAATCAACCGATTCGTTCAAGAACGCAAGCGCGTAGATCGATGCGATGCGATGGCAGGCAAATCGAGAAAAGGCAAAAAACGCGATCGCGCACGCCCGCGAATCGGCGACGACGAACGAATGCTAAAACTGCGACGCACCTTTGCGATAAGGAAAAGAGAGGAAGAGATTGACAGGAGCAGAAGAGCGCCCCGAATTCGCATTTCCATCCTTTTGAGAGAGAGAGAGAGAGAGAGAGCGATGATGGATCTCGTTTTGCTGGTAGGAGAAGGACGAGGACGAGGAGGAAGCGACGTCGGTTCGGAGGGATTTAGTTGGGCCGAATACTTCATTGGCCCAATTGAGGAATTGACTTTGACACGTGCGAAAAAAATATATATATATAGTGCACCTCCAACAAATTTGTCTCAGACTAGATTTTTGACACCAAAAATTTCAAACTTGTATATTTATGATATATTTGCCCTCCATTAATATTAAATTACTGTATATTAATTTGAGGTTTTACTTTCTGATTATTATAGCTGTAAATTTGTTGCAAATATACCAATTGAGGTTTTTTATGATCAAAAAAACTAATTTATAGTAATTTTATCACACATAAATTGGGATTTTTCAATGTATTAACTACTTTCATAAATATTTAAATCTCAAATATCATTGTGTTTATCTTCGAATTTTGGAAGAAGTCGCGAGTAACAAGTGAGGGCAGTTCATAAACGCAGGCAGAGTTCATTTCGAAATTTTCCCAAATTCCCATTCTCTTTACTTCCTCCCTCTGAGCACGAAGTTTCGCTTTGTGTTTCTTCGAGTTTGTCTTTTCTTGATACGCCAGTCAATGATTGCACTGATTTATGCTATCCCAACCCACAGGCCCTTTCCTCCAAATAGGCCCGGCGGGTTCAGATCCCAACCACAGTTTACACGGCCACTCAACTAATGAGACTTCACTTGTACTATGTTAAAAAATATATATATTATATTAATAATTCGTATTTTGCAAAACAAACCCAGTTCAGCCAGTAGATCGCGAATCAGCTTGGAATCAACCAGTTCCAAGTAGAATCGGTTCGATCCCTAATTCCAACTTTTTAAGATTGGAACCTAAGATGGTAGGTTCCAAGATTTGATCCCGAAACCGACCAACCATGAAAATGATCACCCCTAATGTCATATAACCCACTTTATTCAAGCATGTCTTGTTTGTACAATCTGACGTGTTTATTAAAGGGATCGTGTTTGGGTTAACCACATTCACGTTACCCTCTTTCAACACAACACAAGATTTATTTAATGCAGCAACGATTTCCATTATTTGTTGCAGAAGATAAGCACACTAAACTTGAAGTGCCATCGGAGGACAACCAAGTTATTCAATGAAAACGAGGACAGCCAACTGTGAATACCGATCCCAAAATCTAACAACCTTTATCCCAAAATGCGAGTTTGTTTCTGTATGCCAAAGAAACACACCACAGTATCCGGGAATTCAATAGAAAGCTTAAAATGGCAGATCTCCGAAATAAAATCTACTGACCTTGGTTTTATTATAATGAAGACTATGGCAATAGATATACAAAGAGTAAGAATTTTTGTCAAACCTCCCATTTGATGTCAACCAATCCTCTGGAGGCTACCACCAAAAGTAGCAGCCAATAAAACAGAGCGAGAGAGAGACAGAGAGACAGAGATTCAGAGAGAGACGTTGACATTCAGTAGTACCTGCGGCCTCCCATGGCGTTGCATGAAATAGCTATGACTTGAGAAGCTTGCAGGCTACTATTATGGCCCATATGTAAGTAATCTTCCTCAAGATATAAAATTGATATGGCATTAGTAGCACAAAAATGATCTGCAGCCAATGAGAATCGTCTTCGAACACCCATCATCCCAAGTGGGGCGAACAACATAGATACCAACTCAATCATGAGAAAACATCAACTCTTTGCATTTAATTTCTCAAGTAGAATCTTGTTTAGAGTCCTGGGTTCGCTTTTGCCCTTTGACGCTTTCATTACCTGCATATGAAAGCTAGTCAGAATCTCTTGCCATCCATTGAGCAAATGAGAATTTCAACTGAAGTAGCAAATTGGACAGAACACAACAGTTGAGCTGCTTTTCCTGGGTAGCAAACTTTCTTATACCTGGCCGGCAAAATAGCCTTGAAGCTTAGTTTTGCCTCCACGATACTGTTCCAATTGCTTAGGGTTATCTAAAAGCACTTTGTCCACCATCTTCTCAATTTCAGCTGGATCAGCGATCTGTTATTTTATGCAATGAGTGAAACATCCAAAGGGGTAATGACACCAACTCCAACACAAAATGAAAATGCACACTTCTGGTAATAGATTTGTGGAGAATACATCCGACACCAGTCATCTCAATATGGCAATAATTGGGTTGTGATGAGCCCCTTCGGGCCTGTTTGGCAACTTGCCAAACAGTCTGCATTCTGATTTTTTGTTCAGTAATCGGTTTGAGACGAGAATCGCGTTTGGTAAACTTTTGTTCCCGAGAACAAATTGTTGCCGAGAACGATTTTGGACAAGATTTGAGAATTAAAAAAAAATTTGATTCTACGTCCGAAAATCAAAAAAAGAATCAAAAGATAAAACTTTTATTCTTCTCTTTCAACATCTCGATTGCCGTTCGCCATCGCCCGCCGCCGTCTACCGCCGCCCCCGCCGCCGCCGCCGGTCCGGCGAGGTCACCAAAGGCTCACCAAGCCGGGCGAGGTCCGCAAGCTCACCGGAGGCAAGCCCGGCCCACCGGCGAGGCCCGGCCTTGCCGGTGGCCAGCCGCCTCGCCTGCCACCGCCAAGGCTCACCGACGAAGGCCGGCCCTCGCTCGGGTGTCGCGGTCCGGCGACCGGCCAAATGAAGAAGAAGAATAGGAAAAAGGGGAAAAAAAAAAAAAAAGGAAAAAGTAAAGAAAAAAATAAAAAGTAAAGAAATTATTTAAAATTTATTTAAAAATCAAAAGAAATTAATTTGGAATAGAATCAATTAATATGGTACCAAACGCAATTCTATTCCGAATAAAAATTTGAACAGATTACCAAACGCGCTTTTACTCGTAATCGTTCCCGAAAACAATCAAAAATAATCATTTCTAGTCGAATCGCCTCCCAGAATGTAATCGTTACTAAACGTGCCCGACCAGATTATCACTTACCACTAAAAGTCAAATATTACATGTGATACACAATACACCAAAAAGAAAATCCAGAAACTACTCGCAAATTTTGTATAAAGAAAGACTAAAAGAAAGTGCAGAGAAGCAGCTGATTCTTGGATGATTGAGAAGGCTCCTACACAATATCATGTTATCTCCCAGGAAGCACTACCTACCTTTAAAAGCCATCAAAGGTGCCTTCTAAGATTTACTTTTTAAACTGATGCTTAGTTCTTATGGATAGAATGAACTTTGTGCAGATCATCAAAGACCAAAAATGGACCAAAATAGAAGAGCAGCATGGTAAGAACCGTGAATGCTATCAGCAATAAACTAAATTAACTCATCCAAATCACAATGGCACAGAGAGTTTCAATTGGAGTAAATGTCACATATTGTTCAATTCCAATACATGCAAAACTCTAGTTACTAGAAACACAAAGGCAAACTATTGCCACGACTGGTTGATCTACACCAAATTCACCCCCCCCCCAAAAAACACACACACACACACACACACACACACACACACACACATAGAATATACAACTATTCAGTACCTACACAGTACACAAACACACAGAGCGCAGCACACGCATGTATTGACGACTAAACATGCCTGCCTGCACCCACATCCACCCACACACAGACAGAAACCATTGGCACATAAGCATGCATGCATGCATTTCCTGTTCAGAACGCCCGGTTTAAATATGAGTAGCTTAGTTTGTTACTTTGTACCACAGCCTCAATTACAGATTCATCCCTAAGGTCATTCTAACCCTAGTTCTGAATCTGTTAAATGAGACCCGAGATTTTAACAGTAGAGAAAAGAACTTGCCTGGACCAGGTCCTTTTCTTCAATCATTCCCTTCACTGTTCCACCTTTAGCCATTAGCTCAAACAATATCTGCACCAAAATGAATGACAATAGCAACATTGAGATCTGTTCTATGAGAAAAACTAACAGCCCAACCTTTGCATTAATCAGGAAAGACAGAATCCTAAACACTCAGAAGATGGATCTGTCCAACAAAACTAACGTAACATTCACAAACAAAAATGATATTCACACTCAGTTCTACTAGTCAAAGAAAATAGTAATTAACCCTCCCACACATCCCCAAAATTTAATAGTCAAACATAACAGGAAAAATCATGATCATGTTAGGGTAGATCCAACCATAATTGTAGCAAGACCTTCTTGTATTTGACATGAGAAATCATTCTACTGACACAACAAGTTGCAGAAGCACAAGTCCCAGAACACAAGAACTATCAACTGCAAAATTAGTTAAGAGATAGTACTGAGAATTGGAAAGCATATATATATGAGAGCATGTTTTACCTCTTTTCCTATCTTCCCACTAATAGTCCCTCCTTTGATAGAAGCTATCAGCTCTGCCAACTCTTGAGGCGTCAGTTTAATATCATCGATGGACAACTTTTCATTTTTCATGTAGGCAGCAATATCGCCCATTATCCAGTTGGCTGCCAGCTTCACATCAGCACCCTTTGCAATAGTTGCATCAAAAAACTCAGCTACCTTCACCAGTGAAAAGGCAAAACAAATGTTAGAGAGAGTTTAGACTAGTAAACACTAGTACAAATCAAGGTCAGTAACCAGTGATCAAACCTTGAATTGGAAATACAAAAGCAAACACAGTGCATGCAGAGACGATGATTTGAGGTCAGTAACCAGTGCATGTTCTATCCTTCCTTGATATGTTTCAGAAAGTATTAGACTTCAGTATGAATTATGAAAAACTGGTAAAAGATATGGACAAGATTTCATCAGGAAGTCATATTCGAGAAATTTTGGTCATTTAATGCTAAATGGAGTCTTAGTAACAAACGAAAAATAGAACTCACATCATCAAATATTGTTTTTCCCCCTTTATTAAGTCAGTTTGATATGGGAAATAGTGTTTCTTCTTAAGCCACTGGCTTCCATTTCATTCTTTCTAGACTGGTATAATTTTGCCTTTGGCAGCTCACAGGAGGTGTCCAGCTTTAGGAAAGAATTGCATTAAACATGCCACAATAAGTAAGATCCTTCATGACTGCATTAAAAAGCAAGAACTTACATTCACATCATTTGCAAGGAAAAGGATGTCTTGCATGCTGAGTCCCATCTTTTCATACCTTCTGCGCTTCACTTCTGGAAGTTCGGGCAGACAATTACAAATGCTATCGACATAATCTTTAGTAAGAATAACCCCAGGCAAATCTGGCTCTGGAAAGTATCTGTAATCTGAAAGTCCTTCCTTTTTCCTCATTGTAACTGTTTTCTAGACAAAGCCCAAGAAGTAAGCACAGGATATGAAGAATAGAAATCACTAATGTTGAGTGCGTAAACTGAATTTTCAGCTTGTAAATGAAAGAACATAATGGTGAACCTGAGAGCCTTCTTCCCAAAGACGAGTTTCCTGCACAATCTGATCATCCTGACCTTCACTTAGGAGAAGAGCCTGCCTTACAATCTCAAAGTCAATGGCCCTATTTACCGAAGAAAAGGAATTCAGATTCTTTATCTCAACCTGCCAAAAGAAAACAAAATCAAAAACCACTTTAGCAATATATTGCATGCAATTTACTTAAGAAAAACTACCTCAATCCTGCTATTTAAATGCTCTATTCCTAATCACTACATTATAAGCAGATGTAGTAAATCTACTCAAGCGTGAGAATAATAAGGGAAAAGATACACAAGCAGTGATAAACAGCTGAAGAGATGATGTCTGAAAGTACTTTTCTTGCTCATTGATTGCAAAAGGTATAATTCTAGCCTATACTTTTCTTGTTCTTTTAACAATCCTTCATCGGGAATAACAGGAAGTGCTGCTGTCCATCATAATCACCACGAATTATGAGTGATCTTGAGCAAGACTATAACTTTCGATTTTCGATTGAGAATGTAAGTTCCTCTCTTAGGATTCAATATATCCACTTAACAATTAGGCTGAACCAACAGCAGGAAAAGAAGAAAAAAGTTGAAAGTGCTCTTATGAAGTAGCACAATGATATCACTTCCCTTTTAATTACTTAACATGATTCAGGAAAATTTCTTTAATTGGCTCACCCATAGAAAAATAACCTAAGAATACTAACCTGCCTATCACATAAATATATAATAGTCATATTGAAAAATCATATCTTAAAATGAAAAATTGCACCAAATGCCAAAGATAGGGCAGTCATATATGCAAGTCTGAAAACGTAATAATAATACAAAATATATGCATTCAGAAGTTTAAATGGGTATAATTAATCTTGCACTCGAATTGACGGATCATGAGTCACAAAATTACAGATACGAAAGAATATTCTTACCTTCGTGCCAAATTTCACTTGCCCAATAGGCCGAACAGAAATGTTAACATCACAACGCAGTGAACCTTCCTGCATATTGCCATTACCGACACCAAGATATCGAACCAACCTCTGTAGTTCTGCTGCATACTCTGCCGCTTCAATACCATTTCGCATGTCAGGCTCAGAGACGATTTCAAGCAATGGTACTCCTGCTCTATTTAAATCAACCTGCATGCAAGACCAATATCACTTAGCATAAATACCACCCACTCATCATCAAATCCAGAAGAACAAATAGCCCCAGGCAACAAAATAGCTATATCTGGGTAGAATACTGTGCATAAATCAGTTACTAAACAATTATCAACATATTGCCAACCAAAGGGGGTCTAAATGTTCTCCACATGAAACATACCAAATTTATGAACCATGACCTAAGTAATTGAACATATATTGCCAACCAAAGGGGCTCAAAATGTTTTCCACTCGAAAATAAACCAAATTATGAACCATGACTTATGTAATAGAATCTCACAGGCATGACAAATACTTGGCCAGATGGATTTTGGGAGAAGAGTTATTCAAAATAACGTAAACAGCAAGGCTTACAATTAAAGAGTACAAAAAGAGTTAAGTAATTTCCTGAGAATAACTCCCATTTCCAGAGTGAAGTAGCTTTCCTGCATCCTCTTCCATATGAACCCTAGTTATGCCAAACCTCCTGTGTCCACCACCAAATTCCACCGGGAGATCCAGATCTATGTGACCACCATAAGCAACCGGGACATCAAATTGGGATATTTGATAACCTTTTGGGAGATCTGGATAGAAGTACTGCTTCCTGTCAAACTTTGATTTTAAGTTCAACTTGCAATTGAGAGCAAGACCCAATTTCACAGCGCATTCAATGACCTTTGAGTTCAGAACTGGCAATGCACCAGGCAAACCCATGCATACAGGGCAGATATTGGTGTTCGGTTGAGACCCATAATGGTAAGGGCAACTGCAGAAGGCCTTGGTAAGCGTTGAGAGCTGTACGTGAGTCTCTATGCCAATTATTGCTTCATAATCTTTTAGCACATCATCAAGTCCTTTCTCCTTTCTGTGTGGGGAGATTTTGATTGGCGTCGACTGGCTTCCTTGTGTTGCTGTTTGAGCTTCTGTAGTGCTCATTGCGCAATAGAATACATGACTCTTTCTTCTCAAGAATGCAGCATAATTCAGCAATGGAGGATACATCCGGATCCCTCTGCATAATAACAAAGCCATCCTGATGGATAGATGTCACAATGCTGAGCTGCCAAAGAGCCACGCCTGCAAGAAAAATAAAGCATGTTTACAACAGTCGGCAAAACCAACAGCTTGAATGAGTCCATAACCTCAACAAACCCTCTAAACCAACCCCAAAATAAATAAAGAAAATTTTTTACTGATGTATCATGTCTACAAGTTGTATCAATTACTCCAAAAGCTTAACTCTAAGTAATTTGCATATCCGACAAATTTGTATCTCCGACAAATTTGTATCATGTCTACACACTTTCAAAATTTCAAAACAGCATCCTAGCTTTTCTGAGTCCACTAATGTAGTTAGGGTGTCATGGGTAACTGCGCTGGAAGCATCATCAGCTTTGTAATTTTCTTCACGTGCCTCGTGCTTACTATGACCACTCTCACTCTCACTCTCATTGTGTTCTTCATCCTCTGAAACATTCTCATCCTCCGCTTGACCCTCTTTGTCCTCCCCATCATCACCTTCAGTCTCCCTCTCATCATTATCCTCTTCTCTCTCTTTCTCCTCATCTATGAACTCCTCTTCACGATCAACTTCTCCCTGCACTTTCTCTTCATCAGGCTCATCGTTCTCATCCTCTCCACCTTCTCTCACTACTTCCGGATCATTAATCCTATTTTCCTCTTCTTCACGCTCTTCTTCCTCTTCATGTCTCCTTGCAGCTTCTTGATCTGTTACACTATCATTTGCATCCTCTCTTTCATCATGTTCGTGATTGTTCCCCTCTTCTCCCAGCCCTACCTCTTGCTTACTTGTTTCTTCATCATGCTCTTCGTTGTGCTGGTTTTCGTCATTCTCCTCTCTGCTTTCCTCTTTATCTATTGTACTCGCTTCATCAATCTCCTCTCTGCTTTCCTCTTCATCTTCCACATGATTCGTGATTGTAGCCATTTCATCCCTAAGAGGATGAAGATCCTTTCTCCCAAACTTCACAGCACGACCACTTTCTTCTTTTGCTGCTGTTTTGGCATCCTTCTCATTCAGTTCCCTCTTCTTATCATGTGAGTACTTAACTTGATATATCAACCAGAAGCATATACCAAGCAAAAGTAAAATCTGCAGACCATGTTTTATCTTCACGCCTTTAGATCTCTGATTTCTACTCGATGACTTCTTGAACATCATGATACCTTTCACAATCTTACAGTAAGTTTAGCAAAGCCTGACCAGAATTCACAGTGGGTCAATTTACCAAAACAGAACAAGATGAACGACAAGATAAATGAGAAAAGGTAAGAGTAATACAATACGACACTCCATCAGCCTATCACAACGACCTACAGGTTGTTCCCTCACAAAGTCGATATAACAACTCCACATAAAGTCCCAATTGCTAACCCTTGGCATGTTTCACAGATCGCTCCAGATAGCTTCGCACGGACATTCAGAAACCAGTCTATAGGAACGATTACCCATCCATCTTCCCACTAAGTTCTAATCCAAAGTTGGCCACGATAAATAAGATTATTAGGTAGTTAATTCAATTCCTGAACAATCATCTCCAAGAAACACTCAGCCATTAACAAGAACCTCAGAGGAGCTACCATTTGCAGTAATTTGGCACGAATCGACCTATTCGGGACTTCCCTTCGTCTTGAATTCATATACAAGAGGGCAAAAAAAAAAAAAAAAAAAAAAGAACTGCGACCATTTTCGTTTCTCAGCGATTACAAGGTGCCCTCGTCTCACACTAACCTCAACCATCTACAGTCTTTCTTGAATACCCTGCAAACTACAGGGACGCCGAACCAAAACCCAACAAGATTACGACCCAAAAGGGAAAAAAAGGAGAGGAGGGCAAAGGAGCGAACCCAAGAAGATGAATTCAAACCACGATCAGACACAGGACTCAAAACCCATCATCAGACCCCCGGAACCCCAAATCTTGCCTCGTTCGAGAACGAATTGTAGAGACAATCATCAACAAAACCGAGCAATACCCTCGACAGAACAGAAGAGAGAGAGAGAGAGAGAGAGAGAGAGAGAGGGAGAGAAAAGTGGCTGCAGAAGGGAAGTGGAAGGACAGGAGACTACCTGGCCGGAGGGAGCAGCGAGCAAAGTGGAGTAAAGAGAAAGCGAAGCAGGGCGAAGAAGAGGAATAGAGCTCCGTCGAGGTAACGAGAGTTTACAGGGATCCAAAACCGAGAACGACCACTGTCGTCGAGTATATCGATATAATAATAATATATATATATATATATATATATATATATATATATATTCTACTGTAAAAGAAACAAAGAAATGATATAGCATATAATAAAATGAAATTTGCAGAAAAAGAGAGGGAGGAAAAAAGGAAAAAAAAAAACCAAAAAAAGAGAAACTGTCGGGACACTGCCGTCGTCGCCGCCGTGATATTGACGGAGCTTCTAAAGTGATTGTTGAAAAAAGAGTTAAAATTTCTTGAGAATTCAAATTTTATAAAATAAAATAAAATAAAATAAAAAAAGGTTTCAACCTGAAATGTGGTTTTGATGTGGGAAAATTAGTCATAAGGGTTGGCCCCATGAAGGCAATGCGTAGGGGTGGTAGATTTTAGATTGGATCGGTTTACATTTGTGGAATCATAAACCGACCGGATCATAGAACCGGTGATTTCTTTTGTTTTTTGGTTTCTTATAAATCCCTAAAAGTGAGAGTTTTCAAATATTAAAAGAAAAATAATTTAATAATTAGGGTTTGTTTCATAATAATTTTTTTAATAATTAGGGTTTGTTTCATAATAAAAAAATTAATAAATCTTGGCGGATCCATTAGTCCAACAGATTTCTTATTTAGGTGCTTGCCCATGGCCGGCAAAGGGGTGGAGGCCTTGCTCAAACCTTGTCGATTCACAAGTTGGGAAAAGAAAAGGAAAGGAAAAGAAAAAAGTAATAAAAAATTTAATAAAAATTCGAAAAGATTTTAAATGTCATCATTAGACACCTCACCTAAAGTCGTTTGATGTTTATGTTGACAATTTTTGGCCAAAATTAGCTAGATATACTACATTAATAAATTATCAAAAACTTTAAAATTCAATTGGCACAATTGAAAGATTTAGAATTGAATTAATGCAAATGTAATAGGTTTTAGAATTTTTTGATAATTTTTTATGTCATAATTCTTTCTTGTATCTAAGTCTTGAATTTTAATTATTTATTTTTATTTTTATATATGTTTTTGCTTACAATCGATCTGTTGGTCACTCACGTGTCCTTTCCCTTTTTCTCCTCTCAAATTGAGGTTGTGGCTTGGAATTTTGCACGATAGATACGTTGCTGAAAAGAGCAGGGGGTCCATAAATGAGCTGTCAGCGTAGGTAAGATCATGCATTCTTGGACATCGCCAATTAAACCTATTAGCGACTTTGGAACGAACGGACATTGACATTTCATTGTTGTGCATCCTCACTCACGATGCACGTAATCGGACAGACGAGGACACGACAAGACCTTAGTGATATTAGGTGGAGTTGCTGCTTTTTTGATGCCCTCTTCCAGTCGAGTCCGGCCGGACCTCTTGTTTTCTTCCCCATAGGAAGAAATTGAATAAAGTTCCGCATGAGTTGGGATCATCGCTTAGCACTTAATAGGAGAGATCGATTCTCGCTTCGATTTGATTTCTCCTAAGTTGCGAGAATTGAGGACCGGATTGACCGGTCATGGGATTGAGAACTAGCTTGGGCTGGTCCAATGAAACCAATCACTTAGTAGAAAAAAATAATAAAAATTGTAAGAATTTAAAAAAAAAAATACTAAAATTGTTACTATTTTAATGTCTATCGCTATTTTCAAATATATATATTTTAAAGAGTAAGTTCAATTCCTCCTAAAATCGGGAAAGTTCAATTCCCCCGAAAACTGGAAAAATTCAATTCCCCTTGAAACGGGAGACGGCATTGAAAATCACTAAATTAAAATTGAGCGATTTCCGATTCGATTGGTCTAATATGCTCAACCTTAGTACCCAATTCAATTGATCAAATTTTGATGGAATCAATTGACACATCGTAGCGAAAAGTCTGATTAATACTTAATTGGTATGACTAATATAATAAGATTTTCGAACATTGCGCATAGTTTGATTAGATGGAGTGCAAACCTTAGGAGATGAAGGTCACCCTCCTATGTGCGCCCGTGGTTGTTTAGATCTAGGCTTAATTAACGTAAGTAAGCTGGGTTTTCAAAAGCTAGTCAAAATGCTCACTCAAATTAGACAAACGCAGTGGGGACCCAACTGCCTCTTCAATCAATGCTGGGCTCGGCCTTGCTGAAGGAGGGAGGGTCATGTGGTTGGGAAACACAGTTGGACCCTGTGCTAGGCCCAGACAGGCTCATCATAACCGTGGAGGAATCTTAGGTTTGGACATTCATCCTCGTTCAAAGTCCATGTCAAAACCTAAGAGAGAGTTAGAAAAAGGGGGAGGTGGTATGGGTGGCGGGAGGCGGCGGCGGCGGCGGCAGCACACCCACATGCCGGTAAGGGCTGCGGAGCCCTTATGGCCTGCCTAGGGTCGCACAAAACCTAGTTTTTGCTTGTGGAGGTCACGCGACGCCAGGCCAGTCGCCGCCAAGGTCACATGACTAGGGCGAGATTTACACCATTGATGAACATCGTTTTTCCATTATTTAAATTTGCTTATTTTTGATTTATTTTTAATAATTATCTTGCTTTTAATTTTTCAATTATGTATTTCTTATTTTGTATCTTAGTTTTTCCAAAAGCCACGTAGAATGCCACATCAGCATTTCAATATCGGCTCAATTGCCATGCCATTGTCTTATTCATAATTTCGACAAAAGGACGAACTTGAACAAAAACTCATATAATTTAGAACTCAATTGACCAAAAAAATAAAAATTTCGGGGACCTCCCTTAAATTTCAAATTAGGTATTTAGCTTTTCCTTACAATTCATCATTCTCCTCTCTCCTTTCCTCTTCATCTTCCCCATGATTCGTGATTTTAGCCGTTTCGTCCCGACGAGGATGAAGATCCTTTCTCCCAAACTTCACAGCACCAACACCATCTTCTTTCACCGATGTTTTGGCATCTTTCTCATTCAGTTCCCTCTTCTTATCATCATGTGAGTACTTAACTTGAAATATCAACCAGAAGCATATACCGAGCAAAAGTAGAATCTGAAGACCAAGTTTTATCTTCACGCCTTTGGATCTCTCATTTCTACTCGACGACTTCTTGAACATGATGAGGCCTCCTAAAATCTCACAGTCAGTTTAACAGAGCCTGTCCAGATTTCACTGTGGGTCAATTTTCCAAAACAGAACAAGATGAACAACAAGATAAATGACAAAAAAGGTTTAGAGTAATACAATATGATGGAAGAAGAACAACATGAGTGCCATAATTTTCATACGATATTCGTTTTAGTGTTAAAATTCTTTTTCCGCTCACTTGAGTGACAAATCGGAGTAAAATCGATTACTTGAGTATCAATTCCAGCAAATCATCTTACGTGATTTTTTTTTTCTTTTGCTTTTTCTCCCTCCTTTGGCTCCGGCGGGCTTGCCTTGCCAGTCGGTGAGCTGCCCAGTGAAGGTGGGGCGAGCCCTTGCGAGGCAAGCCCTTGCCAGATCCGGCAAGGAGGCCTCGCCAGATGCGACGGCGAGCCCCCCTCGCCGGTCCGGCGAGGGCTCGCCGCTTGACGACCGCGAGGTGTCTTGCCGTCACCGGGTGAGAGCTCGTCTCGCGGTCGCCGCGTGAGGCGAGCCTCGCCGATCCGGGAGGGGGCTTGCCGTCATGTCTGGCGAGGGCTCGCCGCCCGGTGATCGCGAGGCGAGCCTCGCCAGATCCGGCGGGGACTCACCCGCCATCTCTGGGTGCAAGCTTGCCGACTGGCGAGGCGAGCCCGCTGGAGTTGAAGGAAGGGGGCGGGAGGAGGGAGAAGGGAGAAGGAAAAAAAAAGGAAAAAAAAAAAAATATATAAAAATATTTCAAAAATAAAATATTATTAAAAAAGTTCATTTGTGGCACCGACCACTACCAGCACATCGCCGCCGGGGCCAATTTTAGTCGGATGGACTGATTGGGAATAATTGTAAAAATGTTTGGAACTCAATTGGTCAAAAAAATAAGTTTATGATCGAATTGTCACAATTGTAATAGGTTTAGAACTTTTTGGTAATTTTCCGAAAATATTAAATCTCCATGTTCCTTCTAAGTTCTGAACAACCATCGCCAAGAAACACAGCCGCTAAAAGGAACCTCAGAGGAGCTCCTATTCGTAGTAATTCGGCACGAAACGACCTATTCTACACTTCTCCTTCGACACGAATTCATGTACGAGAAGGCAAAAAGAACACCTGCGACCATTTTCGTTTCTCAGCGATTACAAGGTGCCCTCATCTCACACTAACATAAATCATCCCCAGAAACTTACGCCATGCAAAATGCAGACTCCTCGAATTTACGAAAGAAACTCCACAGAAGGCAAGGCTACCTACAGGGTCTTTCTTCAATACCACGCAAATTACAGGGATGCCGAACAAAACCCAAGAAGAGAGAGAGAGAGAGAAGCAACTACATAAAAGAAGAGAAAGGACGCGAGAGTAACCTGGAGGAAGCAGCAAGCGAAGTGGAGTGAAGAGAAAACAAAGCAGGGCGAAGAAGATGAAGAGAGAGAGAGAGAGTCCCAGGTGAGGAGAGAGCTCCGTCGAGGCAACGAGAGTTTACGGGGATCCAAAACCAAGAACGAGCATTCGTCGATTATATCGATAAATTAATATAACTTATAATAAAATAAATTGCAGGAAAAAGGGAGAGGGGAACATAAAAAAAGAGAGTACATGCTGGAAGACTGCCGTCCTTGCCCTCTTCGGACCTATCATCTGGCTGTACCTTTCGGGGAATGCAAAGCATGGACCACCGGGCCGGCATCGCGGCCATCAAGGCTGCCGTCCTCAATCCACTAGGGGCATGGCCGGGTCAACAATGGGGAGGGAATCTTTCTCGAGCCCCTTACCTGGCTCTATCTACCATTTCTAAGTCAAAGCCTTTTGGTCTTGCTCACAGACGGTTCGCCGTTATATTGACCGAGCTTCCAAATGATTGCTAAAAAAATAATTGTAATTTTTTTAGAAATTTAAAATTATAAAATGGATTAAAAGAAAAGCTACAAAAAAAATAAAATAAAAAAAGAGTATATGCCGGAAGACTGCCGTCCTTGCTGCCGTTATATTGACGGAGCTTCCAGAGTGACTGCTAAAAAAATAATTGTAATTTCTCTAGAAATTTAATATTATAAAATAGATTAAAAGAAAAGATCCAAGCTGAGACGTGGTTTTGATGTGGGCGAAGTTGTGATACGGGCCCAGTGAAAGCACATTTTGCGTACGAGCGATTGGTTTTAGGTTGGGTCAGCTTTTCATTTGTGGAGCCAAGAATCGGCCCACTAGGACCTAGAACTGATGATTTCTTTTTTCTATTTGGTTTCTTATATCCTCCATAAGTGAGAGTTTTCCAACATTAAAAGAAAAATATAATTTATTAATTAGGATTTACTTCATAATAAAAAAAATAAAAACTAAGAAATCTTAGGTCTGATTTCTTATCTAGGCACGTGCCTGTACCCAGCAAGGGGTGGAGTACTCACTTAGACATCGTCGGCTCACAGTTAAGAAGAAAAAGAAGGGAAAGAAAAAGAAAAAGAAAAAGAAAAAGCAATGAAAACTTCAGAAAAATCTTTTAAAAGAAAAAAGCAATGAAAACTTCATAATATCAATTCTAGTTGTACCGGGTAAGGCGCATGACATCCATTTCAGGAAATTTTTGTCAAGTCTTAAATTTAACTTAATTGAAAGATTTATGATTGAATTGATATAAATACATAGGTTTAGAAATTTTTTAGTTTTTTTTTTGTGTCATAATTCTTTCTTGTGTCTAAGGGGCTTGAATTTTGACTATTGTTTTATTTTTTTTCATTTCTTTTTTGTTTTTTTGCTTACGATCGATTTGTTGGTTGTCCACATGTCCTTCCCTTTTTTCCCCTCTCAAATTGAGGTTGAGGTTTGGAATTTTACACGACAGATATTTTGCTGAAAAGAGTAGGGTTTCAGAAATGAGCCGTCCTCGCATTCTCGGATGACACTAGGTAGATCCATTCTCGAACGAATTGACGTTGACATTTCATATAATTCATGATGTATGCAATTGGACGGACGAGGATACAACAAGACCTAAGTGATATTAGGTGAAGTCGCTTGTTTGATGTCCTCGTCGAGTCCCACCGGATCTCGTTTTCTCCCCTAGGGAGAGAAACCGAATAAAGTATTGCATGGGTTAGGATCATCGCTTTGTACCCAATTGATTGATCAAACCTTGATGGAATCAGTTGAGACATTATAACGAAAAGCTTGATCAATACTCGATTGGACCGACCGATACAATAAGATATTAGGGCATTGCGCATTGTTTGATTAGATGGAGTGCAAGGGAGATGAGGGTTACCCTCCTATGTGCTTCCATGTTTGTTTAGTTCAAGGATCGATTAATGTAGTTGGCTGGGTTTTCAAACACCAGTGCAATCCCAGTGTCCGTTCTTAAGTTGCTCGTACGGGCAATACTCTCTTAAATTTGACAGGCCCATCGTAACCGAGGAGATGACTTAGGTTGGACATTCATCCTTGTTCAGTGTCCATGTCAAAACCTAAGAGAGAGATGCGCCCACGGCAAGGACCGAAGCATTGTAGGGGGAGGAGGTATAGGGCGGCGAGAGGTGGTGGGAGGTGACGGTGGCACGCCCATGGTAAGGGCACGGAGCACTTATTGTCCGTTCTTGGGGTCGTGCAATCCTACTATTCGTTTGCCAAGGTCATGCAACCATAGGCCACTTGTCGTTATGATTACACGACTCAAGTGACACTTTGACTCTTAGATTAGATTTACGTGACTAGTGAATACGCTTTTTTTTTTCTTTCTAAATTGTGCTTATTTATGAGTTCTTTTTAATAATCATCTGGTTTTCTTTTAAATTTTTTATTATGTATTTCTTATTTGGTGTTTTAGTCTCTCTAAAATCCACGTACGATGCCACATTAGCAATCTCAATGCTGACTAAATGGCCATGCCATCATTTTGTCCATAATTTCGATGGAAGGACGAACTCGAACAAAAAATCATATAATTAAGCGACCCAATTGAACAAAAAATAAAATAAAATTCAAAGATCTCTTATGCGCTTTTCCCTTAAATTTAATTAGGTATTTAGCTTTTGCAAATGAATAAAGTATTCGATCATGTCATAACATATGGAATGAACAACAAACTTTCAATAAGTGACATTCTTGAACTCATGTTTAAGGGAAATGAATTTTAGTCATAAAACATAATCAATGAAACTTGATTGCTTTAAATGTATTACTTTTTTTTAAGTGCCAGTGTTTGCACGCCTCGCACCTGTCAAAGAGGTCGATATCTTTATCGAGCCCTGACCCCAGCTTTTCCCTCTCATTGTTTTACATTATGAGAATCCTGAGGTCCAGCCAAATCCAAGATGTAACTTTTTAATATCTTGCTAAGGACGATATTGCTTTAAAGTACTGATTTTACTTTGGCGGACCAGAAAATACTATTCAAGTTTAGCAATCATTTGATGGAAGAATGATCACAGCAAAATAAAGTAATGGCTTAGCTTAGCTTTGGCTTCAATCTTGTAGTCATGATTAATACATAATCACCATCTCCATCCAATAACTGAACCTTGTCTCAGTAATTTAAAAAAGAAAAAAATTAAAGTTCGTAACCAATTTCTCTTTTTGACATGGAGAGAGAAAGGCACACGAGGCTAAGGTCTTTTATAAGAAAGGAATAAGGATCGTGAAAAGGAAGACTAGAAGATCAAGTTATTCTCAGAAAGATCAGCAGAGCTGGAAAAGTCAGGGTAGATCTGTCAGGTTTTGAACTTTCCTCAAAACTTTCTGCAGAATGAAACGAAATGGAGAGCTCTCTTTCCTTTGTTGAGAAAAGGCTAAAAACTCAAAGAACCACATTAGACCATGTGTAATTCAGGAATCTTTTCGAGAAATCGACAACAGGTAAGAATTACCGGGTTGGTTTTGAACTATATGTGTGTGTATACATATCGAGAAAGTCTACGGCTCGAGTCCGTGTAACCCTGATATAACCAATGTAACAGTCTAATTGCTAAAATTATTCAAAAAGCATTGTGCCTAAGCCGAGTGATCATGAAAGTCTAGACTTACCATTTGTTTATACTTGTGTACACCTTGATCAACACTACCAAACGGGAAGCAAACCTCCCAATCTTGTCTCAAGATTCCACCAACCCTAAGTCCCTTTGCTTCCCATCGAAGATATTCTATCTTAAACTGAGAGAACTTTCTTTGCTTCTTCTAACATTTCCAAACCTTTAACCCCAACTTCATAGCCGCTGCATTACCTATATATGACTCTTCACTCGCATGTCAATGATCCTTCAAGAAGGCAAGTTGATCTCAGCATAATTGACAAAGGCGAAGATGAAGTATCTTCGCTCGTTTCTTGTCATCGTATCGGTGTTGAATTTGGTTTGTGTTTCATTTTCTTCCGTCGTGTCGACCGGGAACTTCAATAAAGACTTCTTCGTGATGTGGTCGCCGGACCATGTGAATACTTCGGCAGACGGTCGGACTAGAAGCATGGTTCTCGACCAGGAATCAGGTACGTGTAACGAGGAAAAATTGCGTATATTTTCTGGATTTTTCTTTTGATGATCTCTCTATGATCTGAATTTTGCTTTTAGGGGCTGGTTTTTCTTCCAATGACATGTTCTTGTTCGGGCAAATCGACATGAAAATAAAGCTAATTTCGGGTCATTCGGCCGGCACAGTCGTGGCCTTCTATGTGAGAAATTATGTCTCGGTCTTTAATTCTTATTATGTTTTGGGTCTCTTTGCTCTTCTTGTTGGCCTGTGCCCCGATGGCTGATTTGAACTGGGATCGAATCGCAGCTGACATCCGATCAGCCGAACCGGGACGAGATAGACTTCGAGTTCCTCGGCAATGTGTCCGGGCAGCCTTACATCCTTCAAACCAATGTATACGCCGATGGGTTCGACAACCGCGAAGAGCGGATTTACCTTTGGTTCGATCCGACTCAGGATTTCCACAACTATTCCATCTTGTGGAACCTCCACCAGATTGTGTAAGGCACTGCACCATGTCTAGACGGTGGGCGTTTGCGCCTTACATTCTGATTAAGTCAGTGAAATAATGGATGGAAACCTCTTTGCAGCTTCTTTGTGGATTCAATCCCGATTCGGACGTACCGAAATCACGCGGACAAGGGGGTGGCGTTCCCGAGGTGGCAACCGATGGGCGTCAAAGCCACCCTATGGAACGGCGACAGCTGGGCGACACGGGGCGGGCATGACAAGATCGACTGGTCGAAGGGCCCCTTCGTGGCCTCCTTCGGGGACTACAAGATGGACGCCTGCGTCTGGAAGGGCAACCCGAGGTTTTGCAGGGCGGAGAGCCCTACAAACTGGTGGAACAATGAAGATTTCAGCTCTTTAACATCGACACAGAGGAGGTGGTTCAAATGGGTCAGGAGATATCACATGATATATGACTATTGCCAGGACAATGCAAGGTTCCAAAACAACCTGCCCAAGGAGTGCTCTCTTCCCAAATACTAAAACTAGCATAGATACATAAGACATCATCTCCAATTCTTTCATCTCATCTTCTTCTTTCTGTCCACGTTTGATTCAATTCGTGCCACCAACATATTTATGAAATTGGTTCACTGGAGTATCTAGCGCGGTTATCACATCCTAGGGTTTCCGGCACCCATCTGATCCTCTAAATTCGATGCTATATGAGTCAGCGATTTCTAGTGTGTGATTGATAAAGAATTCTTTTGTTATATTTTCAAGAGTGCAAATGTTTTCTCTTTTTAGAGCGAATCAACTTCGGTTGGAATATGCTAATCTTAATTAGGTTTGATGTATTGAGCGAGCTATGCTTGAACTTGTCGAGGACTGAATTATACTGGCAGAAACATGATGAGCGGGCGAGAGCTAGACCCGGCCTTCCACTTGGGCCAATATTATGGCCCAAGCCAGCCCATCAAGAGAAAAAAAAAACTATGCAGGCTAGGTGGGCCTAGATCGGGCCTTACAGCAAAAGGCCCTTGTCCAGGATCCTCACACATGACGAATAACCAAATTCCAATTTAAATGAAATCTTTAGGATAAATTGATGCAGTTTATGAGAAATCTATGAAAGGACATCAATTCAAATTCTTGAATTTTCAAGTTGATAGATATATTTAGAGAGATCAAGAATTCACACTATTTTTTAGATTCATGGACCCAATTTCATGTTCCGATTGAACACATTCCATTTTGGATTATTCCCATGGAGAATAGGATTCAATAAAGATTCAAGTTCTCGCCTCCATTAATAGTACTTCTAGAGTCCAATTCTTCCCGTTTGGGCCGGAATTTAGTGGGATCAAGTCTACTATAGAAGCGATAGTAGAATTCTTTGGGATAATTACAGCCCCCATGTTCTTGCGATCGTGGCAATTTGCTCCTTATATTTGTCTCGGTATTTACAATATTAACCTTGGCATTTTGACATTAGTTCTAATGTTCTCTCTTGCATGGACTCTAGCCAAATTCTCATTAGAAACTTTAGTCATGTTCTCTCACATGACTCGGTGGTGCCCATTTCAAGGGAAAAATTTTCCAGCAAATTTGGGAGAATGGCAATATAGATCCCTTAGATTTTCATGTCATTACAAATTGCCTCCTAATCTTGGACAATTTTCAATGTAACACACATCATCTTCTAAAGTCGTTGCAAAGTGTCCAATATATTGATTTTCAAATAAAAAAATTAATTTAAATTAAGGAGAAATCGAGAATTAAATAAAAATGACACCGATAAGAAATTACTCAAATCATTTTCTTAATGGACCTTTACTCTACTTTACATAGTATTTCACATCCCAAATCTCGACTGTTGAGTTTGATAAGATCTAGGTGGGATTTACGTATGATCTAAACATATTTTACGATTCAAATTTAATTTATTACATATCTCGAGCTCATTATAATTTCTTTGTTATAAGACTTATTTATGGTGCGATACACCATTACAAGATGCACGTCCAACCGTTCAATGAGAAGTGGGCACGTGAGGGCGTGCCCTTCTCATCCATGCCAATTGCAGAACCGTAAACGTAGCTCATAAAATTAAAAATGCAAATTTTATGGTTTTCATGCTTGTATTAATTTAAAAACAAGTGGATGATAACTTAATTGAGACAAAAGAGAAGTACATGTACCTGTTAGATAGCTTAAAATAAGGAAAATGGCAGAGACATTAAAGAATGATTTATAAATTTTATCTTTTTTATGGAAGATTGATTTGTTAAGCAATAAATCAAGGGGCAACGACGACCACCTGCTTGCTGAGGGTGATGGATCCGGATCTCGCTACCTCTAGATCTGGAGAGGGGTTGAGTCTCTAGATAAGGAGGATGCACCTCCAGATTTGGATGCTCGCAACCCCAACAGCATCAAGGTCTTGAGGGTTGGTTAGAGCTCGTGAACGTGTCGACAGTTGTTGCTAGAAGTGGGAGGAGGGAGATATATACTAGAAATATCAAAAGTTATGTACAACACTCATTTTAATGTCCTTTTTTTTAAATCACTTAAATGTTACTTAAACAAAAAACGATCACTAAGTCTCAACTCTGATTTTGAATGTTAAAAATTTGATATGGCAAAATTTTGATATTTTTTTCACTGTGTGGCTTGCTGATGGCGGCCTGATTCAGCATAAAAAGCTCAAAATGACGACGTTTAACGAGTTTCACATGCTTGCATGACACAAAACGACTTCGTTCAGCAAGAAAAATCAACTTCTTGCTAATCGATCGACAGAAAGGGGATGCAGAGGGGAAAAGGGAAGGACAGCAGAGAATTGCTCTCTGGCTTCTTGTCTAGGCAATTCATCAAAACCACCTCAAAATCCGCCGTTAACAGAGTCGATTCGTCGAAAAGCTGGAAACCGAAGGCTCAGTTGGATCCAGTCGGATCCATTCTCGGCTAGTTTGAATCGCGGTTGGCGTTGCCTACTTCACCGGCCAAGTCCCTCGAGGCGGTTTCTGGAGCCGTTTTGTTCCGATCTACCTAGCAATCGCATCTAGCAACTTTCCTTTCACAAGTTACGCTCAAGCTCGTTTTCCCGTCTTGTCGAATCGACAGAACGAGGCTCATCGGCCTCGGTTTGCATGTGTTTTGGGCCTGCTCATTCCTTTCTCTGTGTCCTAGTGTTGTTTTCTGGTTATGGTTAGTTCTGGTTGTGGGAGGGTAGTGATGTATTGTTATGAGGTGGGGGACGCTAGAGACAAATGGTCTGGTTGAAGATGGATGGTGGATCTTAGAACAACGACGATGGATGCGATGATGAGTTGGTGGTGACTTTTGAATGGCTTAGTGGGCGGCATCGGAGGACGGTAAGTGGCGATGGTTGGTATCGTAAATAAATTTGGAGAAATTATCTGCATTCCCTATTGGAGGCTTGGATAAGACTTGTTTGCTCGTTACAACCGGATAAACTTCATTTATGTCCCCTAATAATTTAATCTCACGCACTATTCTCAATGCCTTTAGCATTACTCGACATAAAGTCCAACATCCTTTTTATTATAATGTATCCAATTTGCTGAAATTTCAAACTTCACTTAAGTCTTTTACTTTACTTCCATTTGAGGAAAGGAAGAACATGCAAAACTACTTCCTTATGCACCAGTTACTAGTTTATCATTTCAGATCAAACTGGATTTGAACGCAAGGTTGTGCTGTCCAAAGGAGATGTTCCCTAATAAGTTCATTGCACATGGTAAGTTGAAGCCCAGAAAATATTTTTCTATAAATAGCATAACTGATCACCAAATATATCACCTTGAACCAACATCAGCTAATTCCTTGAGCATCATGAATTCTCTAACCATCATCATCTCTCTTGTCTCTATTTCTCTCTTTCAACCTACTCATGCCCAAAACTCACCCCAAGACTATCTCAACTCTCACAATGCCGCTCGGAAGCAAGTTGGCGTGGCGAACATGACATGGGACAACACGCTTGCTGCCTACGCCCAAAGCTATGCGAACCAACGAGTCAGCGACTGCGGCCTCGTGCACTCCAATGGACCTTATGGCGAGAACCTTGCCAAGGGCACTGGCACGTTCACCGGCACCTACGCCGTCGTCGGTTTGTGGGTCACGAGAGAAGCAAAACTACAATTACAACACCAACACCTGCGCAAGCGGGTGCGATTGCTTGCACTACACTAAAATGGTTTGGTGTGACTCCGTTCGAGTCGGGTGTGCTAAGGTTCAGTGTAACAATGGGTGGTGGTACGTTGTGTGCAACTACGATCCTCCAGGCAACTATG
Organism: Eucalyptus grandis; assembly: GCF_016545825.1. Taxonomy (NCBI): domain Eukaryota; kingdom Viridiplantae; phylum Streptophyta; class Magnoliopsida; order Myrtales; family Myrtaceae; genus Eucalyptus; species Eucalyptus grandis. The sequence goes on along the minus strand of NC_052618.1, from coordinate 22,242,557 downwards.
AAGGAGAACTTCCATACTAGGAAAGGCTTTTAGAGTGACAAGCTTACCTATGGCCTATTGTTATATGCGTCATGGGTGTGACATAAAAAATAAAGGGAAAATAAAAACGACTAGCTTGATATGATTCATGAGCTAAGTTTAGAAAAATATGGATGTATAACATGTTGCTCATAAGAGCATCTTAAGCATATTATTACTAGCAAATTAGCAATATTTTGCAAATGTTTGAAATGGCTTTTGTAGATTTAAGTGTTCTTGATCATCAACTAATTATCTGCTTTTGTAATGAAAGGATGCATGAGAACAAAGTGTTCTTTCAACTTTTACGCTTTATGATACCACGAGAAGGGATGGTTTGGAGTTAAACACCCATAATAGATTACTTCCTTGTGTATATTATCCTGGATACAAATATCCCTCTAGTGTAATACATTGTCCAATTGAGCAATACACAAAGTCAATAGTCTCTTACATTGTGACTTGATATTAGCATTAGATTGTTCCTGTTATGATCTCAATTCATGATGTTTTCAGCGTGCCCCTGATTTTGATCCTAATGCCAAACTTGAGCTGCTTGATGGCATTATATTGCGCGTTGTTACACTATTGATAGTTGACCTGCAGTTTGGTATATATTTCATGGGCACTTGCCCTAATATAGCCTATTCCATCCATATCGTGAATCAGTTTTGTTTGCTTAGTGTTTTCGTCACTATACCGTGGTGTTATGTATTTTGCACCACATCTATGTCATTGGATGCGGATCCGTTGTACCATTGGTTTACTTATCTGTTGTCTCCAATGCCAGATCAAGACATGAGTCTCTCTTGTTAATTGTACACCTTCCCCAATCACTCCTCAAAATCCCAATGCCAATCTTTTCTCTCCCTCTAGTCTATCTCCGCCCCCTGCCGAGCCCTACAACCACACGCAACTCGTGTCACTAACGTGCCTCCACTGCCAATATAAATCATGACCTTCTTCACTCCACCATTTACTGTTGGTGTTGACAAGGGATCGTGTCATGCTCCGTTCACCCTCTCTCTCATATCACTTCAATGTCGGTTCTTGTCCCTGCTTTCGCATAGCTCTTTCTCCCTTTCTCATTTGAGGGCAGCCAAGCTTGCCCAAATGTCAAGTTTATGCCTTTGGTGGGTCTCAAGACCTCACGTCGAGCTCCTCTCATCATCTACAATCAAGTTGTCAACGATGATGAGATCAAAAGGCCATCTCAAGGTTTGGGGATGCCTCCTACATCTAGCCTGTCCATTGAGATTTGCATGAGATCTTAAAGACCATAATGGCTAAATCAGGTCATCAATGGCGGTTTGGAGACCTTAGAAATTTGGCGGTGAGAGAAGAGACAGTGAAGGAGAGAGTGTTTTGGGTCAGGAAATAGAGAAAGTAAAGATGGTCGTGGATGACACGAAGGAGAAAGTAGTGAGATGTGAAGGAGGCGACCGTGATGATAGGTGGCCGCAACGGCCAAAGACGGTGGCTAATGGTGAAGAAAGAGAGAGGGTTGGTTGAGTGGGAAGACTTGATGAAGATAATTAGACATTGTAGTAAGCACACCGACAAGTGCAACAAATATGTATCCATGTTTCCTTTTTTATCATGTCCCATTTATGTCTTTGTTAACTCTCTATCTCTATCGACCAAAAAAAAAGAAAAAAGAAAAAGTCTGTAATTTGATGCCATAGCAAAGAAAAAAGAAAAAAGAAAAGGAGGTTTGGAGAGGAGGTAGGGGGGTCTCACACGGTGGCTGTTGGTGTTGCAAACATGACAACAACATAATTTCATCGGCAACATCGCCCAAATTCGATCAAGCATGGCTTCCGATTGATAGTGAGGTCACTCTCAACAGCAACATCGAGAGTTAGCCTTTGACTCCATGATCTTGTGATAAGGTTGCCTCCCTCTCCTTGCCTTTGGATTTGATCAAGCTCGATCTCCAACTGACCGCGGGCTCTCGTTTAAGCACGACATTAAGAGTTGTCCTTGAGCTCGTGACCTCACGGTGAGGTCACATTCTAATACACAAGCGTGCGCAGAGAGAGAGGTAAGGGCAATGGCCCAACCATGATAATTAAGCAATGCATCGATCCACATTGGCATCGGAAATGAAGAGAACCGGGAAAATAAGCAAATTCATCAAATTTTACATGATTACTTGGTGGAAATAGGTGGACTTAACTCCATACATCCACTTTCCACGATTATAAAATGCAATTATAAAAAACACATATAATAGGCATGGTAGGTAGACTAGTTAGCGAGACATTTATGTAAATTTGCTAGCACTACCTTTGCACGATGAGTTTCTCTACTAGTGAAAAAGTTCCAAGATGAAATGCGAAAATTGATTTAGCTACATACCTATCATCCTCACTTTGGCTTCATAACTCACCTTGATCAAGTGTAATTTCCTTACTGCCTCGGTCATGTCCATCCGTTCCAGCGGTGATTCCATTGAGCATGCGACTCCAACTTCGAATACAGAGATAACGCAATCTCTGATTTTCATCTCTTGTTGTCGATCACCAGCTTCACTCCAAAGCCTTAAGTCTATAATGTCCATTGCTCGATCCGGAAGAGCCATTCGGACAAAGTTGTGGAGGTTAAGATGGTGCCCAAAGGCTTCTTCAGTGGGTCTCTTTCCTGTGAACATCTCCAATAATAGAATGCCGTAACTGTATGCATCCCCAAGTGTGGAAACCTTGTGTCCCATGCCATACTCTGAAAATTTCATCAAGACATTAATAGGAATGAACATACACTTTTTCTTGAAGTCAATTGTTTAGAAAAAGCTTCTAAGTCACATGGGATTTTGCTTGATGTCCATTTGCAAGAGCTTGCGAAAGAAAATTGTGAGAGATCGCGCCTATCGCACCCAACATAGAGAGATGGCTTGCAAGCCCTCACTCACTTCACAATCGGGCCCGCTGTGCATGGCAGAGGCCAAGGGATCCTCTGTTGGAGCAAGGCAGAGGTCCCAAAGCCCCCTACTGGTTTTTTGCTTTCATTTCTCTATGTTTAATTTTCGTTTAGTTTACTGTATATGGCTGATGTTTAGCGCCTATTGTGTGAACTCTTATAAAGTGCATTAACCGTTGAGAAATGCATCAACGGTAGAGAAATATGATTTTAGAATTCATAAAGTGCACAAAAGATCAGTTAAAAACATATAAACTCTTCTTCTCCAAAACTACTAGGTGTGACCAAAGTTGTCACATGTTTGCTACACAAATTGCCTAAACATCAAAAGTGGCTTTGTCCCTTAGTAGGATATGGGTGAAAATTGAAAAAGAAGAAAATATGTTGGGTGAAGGCCTTGGCAGAAGTCTATGTGTTAATTGAATTTGAATAGTTGGTTTTTTGACTGGAAACATACATATGGGATCCAAGTGAGGCTCATCATTTTCATGATACAAATTATGTTTAATACCTATACCACACTTTCTTTTATGCATAGACGAGAAGAAAATGCAAAGACGAACAGGCAAAAAATGAACACAGAGGGGGGAAAAGAAGAGACGTAGAGTGATTTGTCGACGGTGATGGATTTATACTTGTAAATGCATAAATTTGTCTTAATGTGCTCTGACCAATAAGTTTAGGGAAAGTGATAGTTGGGTAGAGCCCATCGTGTTGTCAATTAGTGTATGCCCCTACGGTTTCTGGCATAAACGTCATGTCATCTAATATATTTTTCTAATATTAAATTATTGGTCATGAAAGGGTCTGCCATAAAGGAAAAATTACTTATTGTTAAGACCTTAAGTCATAACATTCCAAATGAGATTCGCAATCTGTTTTAATGGCATGAACGTGATATGAGACAAAATACGAATTATAAAAAGAAAATATAAAGATGAGATGATACAATATGCTTAATCTATTTATTCACATGGATTCACAAGTTGTCTAAAAATTTTCCACTCATTGATCAAAATTATGATGGTTTGTTCTCATCTTAATTTAAAATATGATTAGGGCAAGCTACTATTAATCTTTTCGTACAAAAAGATAAGTATTTTCTTTTTTTGTGGAAGCTATTAATAGTGGAAAGAGGAATTGAGTTGTGAGAAAGAGGTGTCAGAGCATACAAAACATAACATAATGTCAAAAATAATTGTTTAGTCAAACTTTTGGCACTCACTTGTTACTATCACAATCAAATAAAAACTAATCGAGAAAATATGATAGTTTCATACCAGGAGGCACATAGCCAATGGATCCTCTGACTGCGGTTGAAGTTGAACTACCTTGGTCTTGAACTCCTATGGCTTCGGTAGACACCGTTGAAATGATCTTTGCAAGCCCGAAATCTCCAACTTGAGCCATCATGTCGTTGTCTAGAAGCACATTACTCGGCTTTAGATCTCCATGGACGATTGCTGGATAGCAACCCTCATGGAGATATTTGATCGCGGTAGCTATGTCAATGGCGATGTTTAATCTTTGCACTAGTCTTAGATTTCTCGATTTGCTACACTCATCATCTCGTCCTATGGTTCTAGGGTGTAGCCACTCCTCCAAGCTCTCATTAGCCATGAACTCATATCTTAAAGCTTTGAAATCATTGCCACAAAAGTCCACGCTCGAACAAACACTTAGTATCTTCACGAGGTTTCGGTGTCTAATGGTTCCTAGAGTTCGACATTCAGAGATAAAGCTCCTTGAAGCACCTCTTTGCATTAGATTGAGCACCTTTGTTGCCACCGTGGCACCTCCATCAAGAATCCCCTTATAAACCGTGCCATATCTCCCTTTACCAATCAAATTGGTCTCAGAGAATTTGTTAGTCGCCCTCAGGAGTTCTTCATAAGAAATCCTCAAGAATTGGTTCTCGAAAGATAATGAACTGGAGGCATTGGTTGTCGTCTGCTTCTTTTTGTGATAAAAGATAGATAGACATAGGAGCAACAAAGCTAAACATAACAAACTGCCAACTACCACATATATTACTTTGGCCTTGGTTGAAGAAGACTTCTTAGAGCTTGATGATTTGCAAAGAGGAAGCTTCAGACTGGGAACACCTCCACAGAGTTCCGTATTTTCATAAATTGATATAGAACTTGCATTAAGAAAAACTCCACCCTCTGGAACTTGTCCTTCTAGTTGATTGAAGGACAAATTCAAGTACTTGAGCAGTGAGAGCCCTGCGAGAAAGCTTGGGATTGGACCAGAAAAATTATTATTGGAAAGGTCCAGCTCTTGTAGACCCCGTAATGGACGTAAAGCCTCGGGAATTTGACCATGAAAAGAATTAGCTTCTAAGTGAAGTCGTTCCAATACCAAGCACTCGCTGATGGATGTTGGAATTAAGCCGGTCAATCTATTGTAAGACAGATCTAATATGCCAAGATTCTTTAAAGATCCGACTTGCAATGGAAGAGATCCACTTAAATTATTATTTGCTAAACTAAGGACGATCGACAAGGAATAAAGACCCACGATTTCAATAGGAACTGAGCCAATTAGGTTATTGTTCGAAAGATCAAGCATAACTAGTTGCTTGCAATCGCCGAGACTTTGTGGTATGTAGCCTTGGAAATTGTTGGAGGAAAGTTCAAGGACACCTAACGACGAAATGTTACCAATCGAAGATGGTATCTCTCCAGTAAACATGTTCCCGCTCAAAGAAAGGTACTGCAAGTTGTAAAGTGCTCCGATGGAATCAGGAATGCGATCGATTAAAAAATTATTCGATAAATCCAACATAGAAAAGTTGAACAGATTTCCAAGGGCTGAAGGAATAGATCCTTGGATCCGATTGTTTGACATAGAAATTCGTTGAACGCTGGTGGAGAGATTGGAGAAGGATCTCGGCAACGATCCGTAAATCGAGTTCCACCGCATGTCGAGAAATTTTAAGTTGGAACAATTAACTAAAGAAGAAATAAAACTCAAGTCATCCTGCAAGTGGTTATTAGCCAATGAAATCAGGTAAAGGCCCTTTAGCCTTCCCAGATTTTTCGGTATTGGCCCATGAAAACTGTTGTTGCCAAGGAAAAGATGCACAAGACCTGTGGCATTTGTTAACGTTGACGGAATCATCCCGGTGAACAAGTTATTGCTGGCGCCAAGGAACTCGAGAGAAGGAGAAGTGGTGCCGACATCATTGAGAAAGCTTCCCCACAACTGGTTATCACCAACACTGAATGTAATAATGTCAGACATGTTTAAAATCCCTGCTGGAATCTCACCGGTTAGTTTGTTAGAAGATAGTTGGAAAAGTATCAATCTCTTGAGTCTGGACAATTCCTCAGGTATTTCTCCGCTTAACGAGTTTTCTCCCAGCGAGAGCTGTTGTAGCAGCGAGAGGTTTCCAATCGAACGAGGAATAGGACCTACAAGATTGTTCCGATACAAGCCCAAGCCTTTGAGTCTTGTTAAAGAACCAAGATCGGAATGAATTCCCCCCACAAGTTGGTTGTCTATGAGATTCAGGGTCTCGAGGTTCAAGCAGCGGGAAAGATTGGAGGGTATCGGCCCACCAAATGAGTTGTTACAAAGAACAAGAACACGTAGCCGAAACAAGTTGCCAATCTGTGGTGGGATTTCACCATGAAAGCTGTTGTTCTGCAGAATTATGACCCTCAGAAAAGAGAGGTTACCTACATGAGGAGGTAGGAAGCCTTCCAAGCCTTGTGATCTCAAGACCAGAGATGTGACCCGCCCAGAATGTCTTTTGCTGCACAAAACACCTTGCCACTCACAATGATGAGTAGAATCATTCCAAGAGTTCAAGGCTCCAAATGGGTCTTTGTGTATTGCATTTTTGAAGGAGGCTAATGCTAGCCAATCCGTTTGGTTTTGTGAGTATGCTCCGGAAATTGGGATTGAGCTCCACCACCACAAGAGGGCAGAGTTAAGAATAAGAAACAGCTGTTTCCCCATCTTCTCTTGTGATACCCACTTTCAGTCTTAGTTGCATTTAACACCTCGGTCGTACGCAAAATTCAATTATTGACTGATTCCACTATGGGAAGTATTGCAGACTTATTCGAACTTTTTGTGGTCCTCAATTTTACATCATCTATCTTGAAGAATTATGTACTTACTCTGAGGTTTCAAACAACGTACACTCTACGCTTTGAAGCCCATGAAGCAATAGAGTTACAGGGTTTGTGGTAGTATTAATGAATATTGTTATTAATATTGTAAACATACTAAGACTATTTTATAAATTTGGTATCATAACTGATGTGGCATACTATTATTAATTATTGTGTATGGCTTATCTTCCACTTATTTTATGCCATATGATTTCGCATGTTAAAATAAATATATTACAAAAGCAAAAGGTCCATATGAAGGACATATTGGTGCCTCATATTCCACGGAATCAAAATGCAGACGAAGACTGAAGACCGAGCAAATTGGGGCCTCATATTCCCTATCCATTACGTGAGGACTGGGAAGTCAATGGAGATGAAGACTGAATATTCCATTAGGTGCGTCGTTTAAGCAGCCGACGATAACCCAACCAAAAAAATAAATAAAAAATCAAGAGACAAGTCTTTTAGTACCCCGTCAATTACGTGAGCATCGACAAGTCCATGTCAGGCTCGGTAGAGGCCGAAATTGAGGTCCGGGCTGGTTGAATCCTAGCCTTCGTATAAAACATAGATTTTTTTTTTTTTTTGACAAAGTATCAAAAATAGATCAATTGTTAGGTTTTTCACCTCAAATATCATTTACGTGGTTTCTTTGATTTCTAGAAAGTGGGACCAAGAGCCGTGCAAGAAAAGGTGTTAGTCCGTCGTCTCTTGGTTTTTGGGTTTTAAAGTCTACAGTGGACACTTTGGATAGTTAAGTGGATATCATGACTCATTAAGTTGGCTAGTCTTATTTGAGTCTCCGTGATATGGTGGAGACAAGCAAGACAAGGGAATTTTGTCATGTTTATGTAGCAAGTTGATGCGTCTGGTGTGAGGAAATTGAAGAATAAAGGGGTATGAAGAGTTAGTACATTGATCGAGGCAAAAATCAGCAGTTCTACCTTTCATTCAAGCTCGTTTTCATGGAGAATTGCTTACAATATTGCGCTTGATATAGACGCAGGTTGCTGAGTTGTATCGTGAAGAACTAGACTCAAATTCTCCTTTGGAAGCTAGGGTTAAACGGTGGTAAGTGCTTTTAAGTATTTATGCATTGTTATAGGTCCAACACATATATAGGAATAACATAAGTGCCAGCATTCTCAAGATCTTAAGCGATGAAGTTTATATATTTAACACGGATAAAAATAACATGTAGAAATACCAACATATGCAGATAAAACATTTACGCCTGGGGATGCCTATGCAAAGCTCGGATTTTGTAACTTGTTACAGAAAAAATAAAAAAACTCTAGTGTAAATTTCTCTTAGAAATAGGAAGTAAATTATTTACTTCCACCTCGAAATTGGCCTGTATGCGGATGAACGTGGCTCACCGATGACTAATGCTAGGCCGTGACGTCCAACTTTGACCCTAAATAAATAAGAAAATAGAAAATAAATTTATCAAGATTTTCTTATCTACATATACCAGACAAAAAGGAAAAAAAAAAAATACAATCTTGTCAATTATTTTCCATACAATCATGTTAAAATAGGAAGGACGAAGTCGGTGATTATACATTTTTTAACATGTGCAATTCTACATATGAATGTCGGAACTAAGATTTGCCAATATAATGAATAAAAGTTGTCATCATCCACCAGAATTTGTTAACGGGCTTGAATTTTAACTGTTTTTTTTTTTTTCTATTCTCCAGATGAAAGTGTCAGACTCGTATTATGCCGTCCCAACAGTAAAGATGTCTAGAGCTTTCGCAATACTTTCCCAAATTATGGGTTCCACTTAGTCATAGATAACAACTTTGTATCGATTTCAACAACTGACTCCACAAGCATAAAACTTGTAAATCAGATTTCTTTTTTTCTTTTTTTTTGTCGAAAGATTCCTCATTTCATTTCAAGTAGTAAAATTAGAGGAACAACCCAAATGAGCTTCAGAACAAAGAACGTCCAAAAGAGATTGAGGGGGACAAGAGACCCAATTCCGAGGTAGAGGTTGGCGGAGATGGGCTTTTGCAACCCAATCCGTGGTTTTATTTAACTCTCTCGAGTCATGGGTCAATTTTAAACCTGGATTAGAAATGAGCACAGCCCAGCCCATCTGGACTACGTAGTTGACTTCCCAAGGGGGAGGATCTATCCCCAAAATCGTCTGAACTACTGTGGAGCAGTTAGATGCAACAGCTACCCCACATGACCCTTCTTTCTTCCTCCACTTCGCTACCATTTCCAGACCTTCACAAACAGCTAGGGTTTCGACATGCAAGGGGGATTGCGCTTTAACCGAGCAAGCAAAACCGTTGAGCAGCACACCATTCTCGTCCCTGCACACCCCTGCTACAGATCCGTCATTAGTCTCTGGTGTGAAGGCTCCGCGACGTTGATTTTCACCCATCCTGGGTCCAGCGGTCTCCATCTTGCAGGTTCTGCGTTATTTCTCCCAGTATTTTGCTACTGTGATGGAGTTTGATCAGTATTTTGCTGCTGAGATGGAGTTTGATTCATTAATTTTTGCTATGATGTGAGCAGATCAACCACTACACCCTCCGGATCTGGCTTCCTTACTTAGAAAACTAATGCATTCCTCTGTTTCTAGATGAGCTAGATGGCTTCGGCAACTATTTTGGGTTGGGGAGCTTGAGACGGGTGGCTTTAATACTCCATAAATGAGCGATCTATGCTCCTTAATTCTATACTTTGTATTTGAATCTGGAGGAGGTGATTTGACCATATTTCACGGGTCCAGGGGCAGAGTAAGAACAAATGTTCTGCTGATTCGGGGGACGCTTTGCATAGGGGACACCATGGCTTGGGTAAGACTCTTCTTTTGGCTAGATTCTCTTTACTAGGAAGGGAATTTTGACATAAATTCCACATAAACACTCTAACTTTGGGGAGGGTGCGTAGACTCCAGATTTTGCTCCACAGTTGTTTGGGTTTTTTTATATGAAGATGAGGGTGATGTGTAGGCCAAGTGGTCTTCTAAACTTTTGAGTTGATTATACCCACTTTTTACTGAATAATTGCCTAATTTAGTCGCCATCCAAATGCATTTATCTGCCCTTCAATCTGATGGTAAGGGGATGGCCAAAATTTCACTTACAATTTTGTCTTTGAACAAGTTTTGAAGGCTTTCTTCCTTCCATGTTGAATTGTTCGTATCTATGAGCTTGGTTACCATCAGGGGGTTGTCTTGATTAGCTAGGCCAGGGATTATGCCTCACTTTAACCATCTGTCTTCATGTATTTTAATTGATGCACCATTACCTACTGCCCATAATGCTAAGCATGAAATAACATCTCTACCACTTAGTAGAATTTTCCATCCCCATGATGATTGATGGCCTATCTTGGCATGATAGAAATTTGTAGAAGGGAAATAGAGACCCTTGAATAGTTTACTCCATAAAGACGCAGGGTTTTCTATCAATTGCCAAGCCTGTCTTCCTATCATTGCTTTATTGAATGTGATTAGATTTGTAAAACCCATTCCTCCCTGGTCCTTCCACATCTTCAGCACATTCCAACTTTTCCAATGAATTCTAGCCTTGGATTTAGTGTTCTTCCACCAAAAGGACGCAATTTTTTTCTCTATAGCTTTACAGATGGATACTGGGATCTTGAAGATGGACATCGCGTATTGGGATAATGCTTGAATAATTGCTTTCAATAGAATTTCTTTCCCAGATTTGGACATCAACTTTTCCTTCCATCCTTCTAGCTTCATATTCACTCTAGCCAATATCCAAGCAAACATTTGTTTTTTAGATGTTCCCCAATCCAATGGAATGCCTAGATATTTCCTCATTTTATCAATTTCCGGTTCGGTACTCTCAATTCCCATGTCATGTTTCTCCTTAAAGTCTGAGGACAATCCGAACTAAAAAATATTCCAGACTTGTTCAAATTGATTGCTTGACCAGTAGCCATGCAGTATTGGTTAAGAACATCAGCCAAATTTTGGCATTCCTTCACCTTTCCATCCAAAAAGAATATCGAGTCATCCGCAAATAAGAGATGAGATAGTGTTGGGCAATTGCTGTTTAGCTTTATGCCTTTCACTCTCCCTTCCCCAACTGCTTTTTTCATAAGAAGGGATAAGACATTTGCTACTAGTATGAAGAGATAAGGGGAGAGGGGATCACCTTGACGAAGTCCCCTTGATGGCTGAAAATAAGGTAACGATTCTCCGTTAAACTTGACACTAAAAGAGACTGAAGTGAAACAATGCATGACCCATGAGACCCACTTCTAACAAAACCCCATCTTCAACATATAAGCCTTGAAAAAGTCACATTCAATTTTGCCATATGCCTTCTTCATATCAAGCTTCAACACAGCTTGAAATTTCTTCTTTCTTTTCCTTGCTCTTAGCTGGTGAAGCACCTCCTGAACAATAAGAATGTTGTCTTGGATTTGTCGCCCTTTAACAAATGCACTCTGTTCCATTTCGATCAATTCTGGAAGAAGGAGCTTTAAGCAATTTGCCAAAACCTTATAGATGATTTTATAAGTAAAATTGCATAGGCTAATTGGTCTATATTGATCTAGTGTTTCTGGGTTTGGAACCTTTGGAATGAGGATAATTTGGGTTTTATTAAAGTTTGGGTTGAACTTATTTTTCTCCATAAAACCCCCTACTAACCTCAATAGATCCTCATGGATGTCTATCCAATGATGGCGGAAAAACTAACCACTTAAACCATCAAGCCCTGGAGCCTTGATGGCTCCTAATTGAAAGACAACATCCTTTACCTCCTGTAGTATAACTTTTTCTATCAATGCTTCATTCATCTCCTCCTGGACTAATGTTGACCATTGGTCTATCACTGGGTAGAAATTACGAGGACCAACTGTGCTGTATAAATCAGAGAAAAATTGAACTGTCACCTCTTTTAATTTCCTGGTGTCTCTACACCACTCACCATTTGGCAGCTGCAGCATGGAGATTTTATTTCTTTGTCGACGTTGTATTGTTGTGGCATGGAAGTATTTTGTGTTTCTATCACCCCACTTTAACCACATAATCCTCGAACGCATTCCCCAATACATCTCTTCTCGTTTCCACAGTTTTTCAATTTCTCATTTGATGCTTTGGGCTCATCCCCTTCCATGATTAGCCTCTTGATTATTTGTGATGGATACTAACTCGGCTTTGAGAATTTTGATTTGTTTGTGGGCATTTGAGAATTTTTTACTCCATTCCATAAGGGTTCTTTTAACCTTTTGTTGCTTTTGTTCCCAACTCAGGTTTTCTGCACTGGATGCTGCCAAAGCCGATTCAATGATGTCCTCATATTCTATGTCTTCTACCCAGAAAGCTTCGTATTTGAATTCCTTTCTTCGTCTCACCTTTTCAGTTGATAACAACACCAATAAGGGGGTTATGATCAGATCCTACTGTAGGAAAAGTGAAAGCTTCAGCCTCAAGGTAAGAAACCCTCCATTCCATGTTGCATAAAGCCCGGTCTAGTCGTTCTTTGATGTAATCCTCTCCTTCTCGATTGTTTGACCATGTAAATGCACAACCTTTTCCCTCCAAATCCATCAATGGACAATCATTTAGAACTTCTCGGAATGCCAGCATCCGGTAATGTTCCGCCATTCTTTTTCCAACTTTCTCCCAATGATAGAGTACTTCATTAAAATCACCTACACACACCCAAGGAAGAGAGTTGCAATACCTGATATGTCTTAATTCATCCCATAACCTCATTCTCATCTGAAAAGTATATGGGGCATGGATTAGTGTAAGTCTCATAATTGTTTTGTTTGCCTCCCATCTGCAGGTAGCATTAATAAAATCATCAGCAAAAGAATCTATTGTTAAGGTTATGTCTTCATTCCACATTAGCGCAAGCCCCCCCCAAAGAATACTTTCTGGATTCACAACAAAAAGAAATTGGTAATTTAACATTTTCTTTATCCTTTGCACCATTGGTTTCCTGCTTTTTTGTCTCCATTAAGAAGACTACATTGAGCCTTTCTCGAAACACTAGGGCTCTAAATTCTTGAATTATTGCCCAACCCCTGACAATTCCAACTTAAGATTTTCATTGGTACATCGGTGGCTTATTAGGGCTAACCACCAAAGCCCATTGACCATCTCCTTTCACCACTTGAACAGGGGTTTTAACAACTGAGTTTCATCAATTAATAACTACATATCCTTTTCTGGAGCATAAATGCTGAATCTTTTTTGTTTTTTAGCACTTAGTTTAACCCTATTTCCTTCTACTTTCTAGTTTGTTTCTGCAGATTTTCTTCCTATGTTGGAAATAAGAGCTTTCCCCTTATCTGGCCATGTTAGTAGCAAGAAAATGGGGTTATCACTTGCCTCATTGCCACCTGAACTCTCGCTGTCCATCTCCTTTCTCTTCTCAACTATGTTTGAATGACTAGGTTGGGGGTATGCTGGTTGGATAATCTCCATTTAGTTCGAAAGGTTTTGAGTTTCGAGTATGAATTCCTCTACTGCCCCGTCCTCCCATTTGTCTTCATAAAATAGCTTCCAAATTGGACTAAACTCCCGAGCTTCTGCTTTCAGCCAAAATTTAAACCTTAGGTTCTCCATTTTGTCTTCATCAATCGGAATTTTAAGTGTAGTGGGTGGTAAAATGACCCAGTTTGCCACATGCATAGCAGTAGTGGGGTAATCTCTCATATTTGTACTCAACCTAAAAGTTTTTTCCAGCACGTTTAATTACACTCCCCTGTTTCAAAGGCGCATACAAGTCGAGCGCCACTTTCACTCTCTCCGATGCAAATGCCGCAGAGCCTTTTGTTTTTGTTTTGATTTCTATAACATTTCCTAGCTCCATGACTATCTTTCTTACAGCTCTTTCATTACGCCATTCAACAGGTAAGCCATAGATATGCACCTAGAAAGCTCCTCTTGTGAAATCATAGCAATGAGGAGGTGTATTAGGTTCTCATGGTTTCAACAAGAGGATGTGGTTGGCAAAAGACAAAGGACCCCCATCCAACACTCGTTTAATATCCATAGCAGATTTGAAAGCAAACAGAAAGTGACCTTGTTCCAACAGAGTGATACTGACATTATCTATTTTCCAAGCCTTTTTCATTGTACTTTGGAAAGCTTGGAAATTAATAGAGGGGCTTGTGAACAGCTTACCGATCAACATCACTTTACAGTCATTTTGTTGTTAAGAGGCATCCATTTCTTCTAGATCAATAATGTCATTTTCTGACCACATATCTCCTAATTTCTTGCATAGTAGCTCCAGTTGGGGATCAGCTTTTCTATTCTTCATTTCTAAACTTTAGTAATCAGTTAGGCAAAACAACAAACAGGTGAAATATTCAACTTCAAAAAGCCACCAGGACCAACCCAGAACAATGCTTGAGAATAAAGATCCTTACGCGTTGCTTCTATACCTAAAGACTCGGCGACAAGACTAAGATACGAAGGGCTTTAAAGATTCGAGGGCTACTTGGTACTTAGTGACAACATGATAGAAGATAAGATGAAAGGAGACTATGGGGATTCCGAGCGAGTAGGGTAAGGCAGGTTGAAGATGTGGGAGCTTGGCAATGGAATAGTAGTTGTGTAGAAACCTTCCATCGCAGAGATAGTTATATATTTCTGGAAGTGAAAAGGGGTTTCGTTGAGGAGGGTGGTTTTAGGGTTTAATGGGTGAGCGTGCAAAGAGGGATATGTAAGGCATGGGATATGGGGATGGTGAGAAGATTAGGTAGGGTTTTTGGAGAGGAAGATGATAGGTATTGAAGATGACCGCAAATTTTGGCGTGTTCTTGGGTCTTAATTTTTAAAACCTCATAATTTGAGATAACATGAAAATTCATTTAGGTGGTTATATCCAAGCACATGAAACCCTCAAGGAAGAATTTTCCAAATGTGACGAGTCTACGACCTTTCTAGAGTACTAGGCTGCTATGAGTTAGACAATTTTGACTAGTACTTATCGACACCAAGTTGATTAACTAGAGATCATTTACTTACTTGGTCAACTAAAGGAGGTCAATTCATCAATACATAAAATTTATCAACGAATTTACAACCAACTCCATATTATTAAATAATATTGGTCCATATCTTAATTTTTTTTCGCCATGGATGATCAGCCTATTGACTGGAACGTATCGTCATATGGTCAACACAGCCATTCCAATGTTCTACATACAATCAATAGAAATAGCAAATACGATGAACTTAAAAGTAAAATGCGTAATAGAGATCATGCTTAGCTTCTCTTTCACGGTGTGATGAGGCTTCAAAGGGATAGTGATGTCCTCGAGAGCATGGAGCTGAGGAGGTTAGATCAATGATCGAAATTCCTTCACTTGAAAAATAGAAATTGCAAAAGAAAAAAAGAAAAAATAATTACTGAAAGAGGTTAACTTTTTCTTCAGTAAAGAATTTTACCTACATCATTCATATGACGTTATTTAATTTTGGTGCATCTAAAACTCTTGCCTCATCATAATGAGGCATTATTTTGACATAATAGTTCATCATCTAACATACAACTTTTCGTGATTCAATAAGGCTTCTGGCCTACAACATTGCTGGGAGAATCGTAGTTACAAGTAACCAAAGTACCGCCTGTAGAACATCAAGCCTTTGCACATCCAAGTCGAACCAAGTTGCGCCATACCATCTGAGTGTAATGTCCACGTACCTTCCCTGGTATGCATGAGTTGGAATTGTAGTCATAGTCAAGCTTTTCCCCAATCCACATATTCACTTGGTTTCTAGCTGACCCCAATAGGCCAGTAATGGCTCCTTATCACAAAATTCTTATGAATACCTTATGTCGCTTATGGTATGGGCTTAGGAGAGCTCATGTTTGATCATGGGCCGTAGGCCCGCCTTTTAAACAATATCCCTAAACCTATTCCCTCTCCCAAGGGGTAGGTCGCGAGTCGCAACACAGTTCCTCAGGTATTTCTCCGTGAAACGCATTTTCTGCCAAAGAGAGGTGTTGTAGCAGCAAGAGGTTTCCAATCAAAGGAGGAATAGGGCCTACAAGGTTGTTCTTAGACAAGCGCAAGAATTTAAGCCTTTGTAAAGAACCAAGATTTGAATAAATTCCCCCCACAAGTCAGTTATCTATGAGATTCAAGGACTCGAGGTTCGAGCAACAGGAAAGATTATAGGGTATCAGCCCACCAAACGAGTTGTTAGTAAGATCAAGATTACGGAGCCGAAACAAGTTGCCGATATGTGATGGGATTTCGCCGCCAAAGCTATTGTTTTGTAAAACCATGATCTTGAGGAAAGAGAAGTTACTTATGCGAGAAGATAAGAAGCCTCCCCAGCCTTGGGATCTCAGGATCAAGAGCATGACCCTCCTAGGATGCCTTTTGCTACACAAAACACCTTGCCACTTACAATGATTGGTAGAATCATTCCAAGAACTCAAGACTCTTAATGGATCTTCATCTATATAGCATTTCTGAAGGACGCTAACACGAGCCGATCCATTTGGTCTTGCAAGCAAGCGCTAGGGCTAGGGATTGAGCTCCACCACCACAAAAGGGCAAAGTTGAGCAGTAGTTTCCCCATCTCCTCCAGTGATCCACTTTCAGTGTTACCTACATTTAACACCTCCGTCTTGTGCACAAATCAATTATTGACCGATTCCACTAAAGGAAGTATTGTAGACTTATAAGAACATTATGTAGTCCTCAATTTGAGATCGTCTATCTTGAAGATATATGTATATTCTCTGAGGTTTCAGAAAACGTACACTTTATGCATTGAAGCCCATGAAACAATATGGTGCAAAGTGTGGCAATATAATCAAATATTATTATTATTGTAAACACACTAAGACTATTTTATATATTTCGTAAGATAAATAAGGCGTCATATTGTTATTAAAA
The DNA here is from genome assembly GCF_016545825.1 of Eucalyptus grandis. Classification (NCBI taxonomy): domain Eukaryota; kingdom Viridiplantae; phylum Streptophyta; class Magnoliopsida; order Myrtales; family Myrtaceae; genus Eucalyptus; species Eucalyptus grandis. The sequence goes on along the minus strand of NC_052618.1, from coordinate 22,225,614 downwards.
TATGCAAGCATTTCAATATCAATTTAGTATCTTATATTTGGAACAAAATATAGTTACAATGGAGAGAATAAATTTTAAAAGTAAGATTTGAACATCGAAAACCTTTTTCCATCTCCCTTTTATATACACGGTTAAGAACCAGTCATTTTCCTTGAAAGCAATTTTATATAAAAAATATTTCTCCATCAACTAATTTTCTTTTTCTCAAAAGCGATGTTAATTTCCCTTTTCTGGGTAGATATTAGCTAAGGAACGGGCTAGGCCAGGCACACCTAGCCCGTGACTGCCAAACGGCCTCGTAATATTTTCACTTTGATAGTCTCTTTCTCTCTCTGTCCTCTTATAGTTATATCCTCAATGGAAGACGTTCGTGCAGTCTTCTTTCGTTTTAAAATTATTATTTTGTGTCCCTTTTTTAAACAAAAAAATTCATGTTCAATCTTGAGTGGATATAACACGTTTTGGGTAAATGAGTCATAATAGGTCTAATTTGGAATTTTCTGTGACTTTTCTCTTCAAAATAATTTGTTGTCTGGAGCGTTCAATTCGCGAAAAGCAATGTTGTTGATGTAATTTTCTTAAAATAATCACTTGTATTTATAAAAAAAAAAAATGCACTGAAGAAAATATTTTCACTGTGAACATGAATGTTTCGAATAATAGAGTACTTTTTTTTTTAAATGATAGTAAAGTTTTCCATAAATTAATTATTGAAGTCCCATTTTACTAATTATGGAGACCAAAGGGATGACGCTTGAAGGTGTGTAGGTGGGGAGAGAGAGAGGTGGTGGCGTGATGGCCTCTTGTTCTATAAAAACCTCCAGTGTTGTTATTAGGTGAAGGCAATTAATTTTTGCCTCCGTCGTCCTTCGCCTCCCTTGTCCGTTTTGGCAATGTGACTGGGGAAGAAGGTCTGCATAACGCATGAGAGATCGGTGGGCCTAGATAGTACAAACCTGATCTTTCCAATTCAATCATGCATTGCGTACTTGCTATCCACAGCCATGAATAGCCTGAGATCGTAGTTTCACCATTATTGATCCAACTCCACAATGTTTGGATGCAGAGCTCAAAATTGGAATGAGAGAGTAAATAAGTGAGATTTTCACGGACCCTATCTCCTAAGGGAATGAGTCCGATCGAAAACATACAAGAAGCCCGTTCAAGAAAAGTCAATCGAAGGCGATGGAGACGAAGATTGAAGACTGAAGACTGAACAAGTTAGGTGCGTCATATTCCCCGTCAATTACATGAGGAGGCTCAATCCAATTAAGTCCGTAGCGTCTACCAATTTCGCCATATCCCCCTTTTTTTTATATGCTGAAATCCTGCATTTATTCAAATTAGATACCGATTTTGGGAAGTCAATGGAGACGATTGAATGCATCATGTAAGCAGATGGTCAAAATCCTATGTGATTTACTATAATTAGCATTTATAATCCCAAGAAGAGGTGGGCAATTACTTGATCAGTCGATAATTTGCTCACTCAACATTGAGGTTAACTCACTAATTGTGTTTGCAGGTTGAAATTTTGACACCTAGTGACAATTCGACATCCATCCGAGACATTATGAGATTGTGACAATAAGAATTATCTACATGATTTGGGATAAGACATATTGATTTCGTGGTTGCACAATGCATATATAATGTCTAGTGAGCATTTGAAAAGTATCTCATATCTACATAAATTATGCAAATGCTCAAGAAATAAAAGTGAATCCATAAATTGAATAATGGGTAACAATTTTATACGGTTTCTTCAATTTATAAATGTGGTGGAACAAGAGCCATGTGTCACAAGTCAATTGTTCGGATCGGACTTGTGTGGTGACTTAGGGTTCTTTAAATCATTTGAGCGCCTAAACCAAGCCTTGCCTTTCCCAACGATCGATCACTCATTCACCCGGATCATGGAGAGAGGAGCCCTGGGAGATGATGTTTTTACTTATTTGAAGTGTTTAAATTATTACAAATGAGAGGGGAGAACACTCCTTCTGATACTAGAGACCTCCCAATACAACCATCGATGCCCTTTCGATTTAATGGAGGAGATTGCATTTTTCCGCACTAGGTGTATTAAGTGTGACTCAGGGGTGATGGTTCCTCCTGCTTAAGTGTCACCTGGGGGTTTATGGCACGGCTGTCAGCTGCAAGCCGGTTCCTCCAACACCAAAAAAAAAAAAAAAAAAAAAAACAACCATGACAAGAACCACCGGCCGTGATGGCTCCGCTGGGTAGGCTCCATACCTCCAAACGGGAGGTCCAGAGTTCGAAGCCCTTGCAACGCAAGTTGCAGGGAGGCTGGCGGATCATTAGGTGATTTAAGCGTGGCGCCCTGGTGGTGGGTCCTGAGCTAGCGTCACCTAAGGGTTTACGTGATGGTTGTCAGCCAAAGCGGTTCCTTCAGCACCAAAAAAAAAAAAAAAAAAAAAAAAACATGACAAGAAGACTCCAGAAGTTGGTACAATAACCGTATCACTGGTCTTTGGGAATGTTCTAGAAGCTCCAAGAGACTTGGCTTGATCTTCTTTTATCTTACATAATTTTTGGCGCATGGGAAACCTTGGGACCGTGACACGTGCATGAAATGAGTTAGTCCATTATATTTTGGCTTTAAAGTCTACGGTGGACACTTTGGAGAGTTAAGTGGATTTCATGATTCATTAAGGTAGCTAATCTATCTGGGTCTCCTTTCTGTGGTGGAGACAAGCGAGATAAGAGTGAGAGAAGAAAAAGAGAAAATAAATAGAAAGAACTAAGAAGGGGACGGACGAAAGAGGGACCAACGGAGAAGAAGATTTTGGGATCTCCATGGTAATGAAGCTAAATTTTGACATGTCTATGCAGCAAGTTAATGTTTCTGGTATGAAAAAATTGAAGAATAAAGGGTATGTAGAGTTAGTACGTCAATTGAGGGAAGAATGGCAATTCGAGCATGACTCAAGCTCGTTTTCATGGTGAATTGCTTATCAAAATCGCTTGATATGGGTGTGGGTTGCTGAGTTGTATCGTGAAGAACTAAACTCAAATTCCTCCTTTAGAAGCTAAGTTAAAACGATGGTAAGTGCTTTTTAAGTATTTATGCATTGATATAGGTCCAAGACATTCATAGAAATAACATGAGTGCCAGTATTTTCGAGAACTTAAGCGATGAAATTTATATTTTAACATGGATAAAAATAACATGTGAAAATACCAACATATGCGGATAAAATATTTACATATAGGTATGCTATGCCTATGCAAAGCTAGGACTTTGTAACTTGTTACAGAAGAAATCAAAACTTCCAGTGTATAGAGAAAATTAATCAAAACTTCTAGTGCAGAGAGAATAATTTTCTCTTCGAAATAGGAAGTAAAATTTACGTCCACCTCGACGAGCTTCGTCGGTCAAATAATCACAATTGGCCTGTATGCGGATGAAGTGGCTTGCTGGTGACTAATGTCAGGTCGTGCAGTCCCAACTTTGACCCTAGATAATTAAGAAAATAAGAAAAGAAATTGATCGAGATTTTCTTATCCACGTATACTAGACAAAAAAAATACAATGTTGTCAATTATTTTCAGTTAAGCAATAACATTAAAACAGATTAAATATAATGTTAATATAGGAAGGACGAAGTGAGTGATTATTGCTTTTTTAACATGCGCAGTTCTAGTGATGAATGTTAGAACCAATATTTGCCAATGAAATGAATAAAATTTGTCATCATCCATCAGGAATTATTAACAGGCTTGGACTTGAACTCTTTTTTTTTTGTTTTTTCTATTCTCCAGATGAAAGTATAGGGCTTGTATTACGCTGTCTCAACAAGCAAGATTTCTAGAGCTTTCGCAATACTTTCCCAAATTATAGGTTAATCATTTCATCCACTTAGTCATATACAACGACTTCGTATCGATTCCGATGATTGACTCCACAGACGTAAAACTTGTAAATCAGATTTCATTGACCGCAAATTTTGGCGTGTTCTTCCGTCTTAATTTTTAAAACATCGTAATTTGAGATGACATGAAAATTCATTTAGGTGGTTATATCCAAGCACACGAAACCCTCAGGGAAGAATTTTCCAACTGTGACGAGTCAACGACCTTTCTAGAATACTAGGCTGCTATATGGATTGAAATAGAATACAAAGTTAGGCAATTTTGACTGGTACTTATCGACACCAAGTTGATTAATTAGAGATCATTTACTTACTTGGTCAACTGAAGGAGTTCAATTCATCAATACATAAAATTTATCGACGAATATACCACCAAGTCCATATTATTAAATAATATTGGTCCATATCTTAATGTTTTTTGCCATGAATGATCAGCTTATTGACGGGAACATATCGTTATGTGGCCAAGACAGCCATTGCTATGTACTACATACAATCAATAGAAACACCAAAAATAATTAACTCAAGAGTAAAATGCGCAATAGAGATCATGCTTAGCTTCTCTTTCACAGTGTGATGAGGCTTCAAAGGGATAGTGATGTGCTTGAGAGCATGGAGCTGAGGAGGTTAGACAAATGATCGAAATTTCTCTCACTTGAAAAAAAGAAAAGCGAGTTCGCCACCAACTGTAGCGGCACCATCCGAAATGGAAACCGAGTGTTTCGTGGTTCAAAAATGCCGAATCTCGTTTGCAAAATAAAAAAAGAAAATAAATAAATACTGAAAGAGGTTAACTTTTTATTCAGTAAAGAGATTGACATGCATCATTCATATGATGTTATTTAATTTTGGTGCATCAAAAGCACTAGCCTCATCATAATGAGGCATTATTTTGACATAATAGTTCATCATACGACATACAACTTTTTGTAATTCAATAAGGCTTCTGGCCAACAACATTCCCGGGAGGATCATAGTTACATGTGACCAAAGTACCGCCCGTTGCGCATTGGGCCTTTGCGCATCCAAGCCGAACAGAGTTGCGCCACACCACCTGAGTGTAATGCCCACACATCTTTCCTGGTGCACATGAATTGGCATTGTAGTCGTAGTCAGGCTTTTCTCCGACCCACATGTTCACCGCTCCGGTGCCAGTAAGATCGGGGGAAGCCCACGCAAGGTTCTCCCCATAGGGTCCGCCTGAATGAACGAGTTGCGTGCAGTCGCTGGCATGCTTGTTGGCGTAATCCCTGGCATAGCCAGCGACGGTTTCGTCCCACGCCATCGGGCCCACATTAACCTGAGAGCGAGCCGCATTGTGGGCCGCGACATAGTCTTGGGGCGAGTCTTGGGCGATCGACAGAGGGATCAATGCTAGGGTTAACGCGACGAGAAAAATAAGATGCAGAGGGATTGTCATACGGGAACTCATATTGTGAGAGACCAAAAGAAAATTGGCGAAGGAAGGAAGATTGATGAAGAGAAAAGCAAAAGCTAAAAGAGTATTTATAGGGTGATTATGTGGAAAAATCTGTGCATGGAATAGTCGAATGTTCAAACTAGGCCGCCATGCCTAGAGTTGCCGGTCAAATTGATTGATGAAGGAGTGTCACCTTCATGTGATCATTTTCTCTCTTTCCACGTGAAATTTTTTACATATGTTGTCTCTTGGGTATATCTCTCCTCTTGATTGTTTACTTTTGGCCTTTTTCACGAAATTGGTTTCGAGTCCAAGTCTATCACGAGTCACGCAATAAAGGCCGAAACATCAGGCTCAACTAGTCAAGCTGATGCATTCTTGACTTTTCTAACACATGATTGCATCTGGGCGAGTTTGGAAATATTGAATACTTGAGTGTGATGATCATTTTGGGTTATTATTAGAAATTTCATGAAAACTTCCGAAGATATCATATGTCAGTAATTGAAATTGTGGTGCATAGTTATTGAGGCTAGAGAAATGCTAAGTGTACTAAAAGTATGCATTAAATCCACTTTATCAACGGATTCATAAAGTTCCCATTGGCCGATTGAACGAAGCCTATAACCTTGTTTTGAGTCCTCACACTTTAATTTCCCATTGATTTATCTCCAAGTGTGTTATCACATCATTTAATTAAGCAAATTTTTATGCAATTGTAACACTCCTAACATTACTATCTAGTTGAGCTAACCCCTTGTCCTAGGATGGAGGGGATAAAGGGGATCTGGTCCCAATACCCAAGTCAATTATGGTCCCATCCCTTCTTAGACTTGGCAGATGCAATACTGCAAACCACTCATTCACTTGAACTCTATACAATAATATATATAGAGAGAGGTTTAAATATGAGTATTACATATAATTAGTGTAATTCGTGAAAACGGCACTTCAAGATTTGCATAAGTAAAATAAAAAACACATATAATCAAGAGATTTGTTCACCTAATTTGGAATTCATCGTTCTTCTCTTCTATTGCCCTCTATATCACTAGGTCAATGAGATTGTTCATCACCCTGAATATTTTGTAAATGCTCCTTATGTGAGGAGATTAATGCTTTAGGGTTAGAGGATAAACTTGAATATTATTTATATAGTTTTAAGCCACAAGCCATCTCATTATAGGGCAGGTTTTACTCAACCCACATTATTCAGCAGCATATTAAACCAATTAAGAAATCTTATATCTCATGTTATTAGATAAATTCCTCAAAATAGTAAATTATAATATTAATTAATATTAGCCCACATCAGAAAAATTCTTACAATTAGACCTAATTGCTGAGTAGGCTCAGTTTGAACTTCTAGAGGCCTTGCCCAAACCCAAACAGGTAGGTTTTATTGATGTGCATGCAGGTTGCCAAATCCATGATCACACCTACACTTTATATAAACTTGAAAAGAGAATATAAATAGCAATGACATAGCTGATATAGACTCGTAATTTACTTTATGATGGTTGAAAAGCTCGAGCTACTTGATCATCTCACCAGTGATTTAGGCATTGACTGAGGATGCATGTGTTTTGTGCATAAGAATGTATCACCACCGTCATCTCACCTGTGATTTAGGCATTGACTAAGGATGCATGTGTTTTGTGCATAAGAATGTATCACCACCGTTGAAACACTGCCATCTATTTCACCATGAGAATGTATATTGTCCATTTGAAAATATCTTCAAATTACAATAAATGCAATCACTTCGCTCAAACGGAAATGGCCATTCATCCATGTTATCATCGCTATTGTTATGTTAGGCATGCGTCACACGTGAGCGAATAATGAGGTAATTATGTATAGAAAGAGATGGAGTACTTATATATGAAATGGGTGAATATAAAATAACGGAAACAAGGGTAACTAATAAATCTAATATTGTGAAGAGATACAAAAAATGGATGCTTCAATGGTATGAGAGAAAGAAATTGAATGACAATCTAGAACATCTAAAATTGAGACAAATGGTGTTTTGGTTTTATTTATATAGATATAGATAAATGTGTAAGGGTCAGATCAAAAAAGAAAAGGATAGGTATACATATTTTTTGTATGACTTAGAGGCTTGATTGTATTTAGCCGGCCAAAGTAAAATAGCCTTATTTTATCGTGCGAGTGTACATATAAGGAATAAGCTGCCTAAGGAGCTGATGCTCGCACGATGATTAAAGCCACTTGTGAAAAGTTTTTCTGTTCCGAGTGTTTGCTATGTAAAAGATAATTCTATTCCTGAAATTGTGGGTCTTTGTCGGTTTTGCCCTCCAATATTCGCTCAACATATATTCCACCACTTGCTTTATGGGCGCACAACCGACGAAGACCCGCAATTTCAGGAATAATATTACAATTCATTGCACAAAAGATTAGATGCAATTCCTCATCTTGGCTTAGCTACTATAGAATAGACATTGAGTGTGTAGATCAAGAACAAGACATTAGTTCTTTGTTTTTGTCTACCAACAAAGCCGGATGTTAGTCCAACATTGTAAGTTACTAGCGTAAATAATTCCATCTTTGGATCACACATCTAGTGTTTTGACCCACGTCTTATCCGATTGTTGAGGTTAGTATTTCATAGATTCCAAACTTACTTATTAAAGACGGATTCCTCTCTATATGGTAAAAAAAAAAAAAAAAAAAAAAGGAAAGAAAAAGCATATCGGCCTTATGCTAGAATTTAGATTAGCTCCAGGATAGATAGATTCAGATTAAAAAAAAAATGGATCTTATTATGTTCAGTTCCTGGTTCTTGGTGTTTTCGAACTAAGGATTGTTTGGAAACAAAAACTACCCAATCCCCAAGTGATTAAATGCAGAACCGATCAAGTAAGGCTAGTTTAGTTTGGTTCGTAAATTGAATTAGTTCAATTGCTTAATGTATCCAACAGAACGCAAAAGATGAAATATTGGAGGCAGGAGATCTTTAGTTTGTCTATTTGCAAGATTGTCGGGATCAAAAGCAACATTTTACATCAACTATGTTATCAAATCCCAATGACATAATTGTCTTATTAAACATATATTATAATTTCGTGGCTCAAGCCAATCAAATTCAGGAGTTCAAAAGGTTTCAGAAATATAAATATCATTAATAAGAGAAGAAACGGTCTAAACAAGAAAGTTGGGTCTCTTGGGAATACAGAAAAGTCAACGTTTTTCACGAGGTTGGAGATATGGTGGAAAGCCACGATGGGAAGAGCGACATCCCCGGAGGAATTTCCGCGGTTTGATTTGTCACGTTATTCTCCCTTTTTTTCTTGGTCAACAGTCTTTTCCTAAGACATGTCCTTAAACTATTTCGTCTAAACTTTGTAATGGAAAATCTCGAAAGTATTCCCCCTAGGTGGGGAAGAAAAAGATTTCATCTCGAAACTTGGGGGGCCTTGGGAGGTGTAGGTAGATGCCCCATCATATCTTCAAAAACAGCTATTACCAAGTAGGCAGATGTAATAGCCTCTCGTGCCTGGGGTGATAAGGTGGAACTTGAAAAGGTTTTTGATGGGTCGACATATGCTTTGCACAAGTCTTTCAACTGACTTGTCAGCCCAATAGCCTCAGTTATTTTGTCTTGCCCTTCTTAAACCGTGGAAGATAGTTTGTGATAGGACGATGACAATAATAATGAGACGAGACATATATTTTCTTATCTTTTTATTTTAGAAATTACGTTGGGATATTGGGTGATTTGTTTCAACTTTTAATAGTTATTAATTTGGATATTTAATGTTCAGTAGTATAGAATTTCTTATTAGTATATCTATATTATGTCTTATACTTAGAAATTCATTAGGTTTTCTAATATGAGTATAGATTATGTTTCTCTTGTAATTTAATTTAATACAAAAAAAAATGATAAATTTCTCTCTATATGTGTCACGAGTGTATGCTTCACTTGTGCCTTTGCAAGTTACTTGCTCGTGTAGCAAATTGCGAGTTTTTCCACTACATCAATTGGTATCGGAGTGGAAAGATCATGGGAACACGATGTTTGGAGACAACCATCTCGCAAATGAAGATTCAGAGGTGTAGGATCTTTGACATTAATGTATCTCAAGAAGCTATAGAACGATGACCAAATGCGACGATCATTCGGTTGGAAAGCCAAACATGATGACTTCACGGTCCCCGCCTATGGCTTAAAGAGAAAATAGGCTCGGGTTAACAAAGTGGCGCGGGTGGGACGTCAAGGCCATGGCCAACCCTTGCGTAAACTGGCTCTGGCAATGGGGTAACTAAAGTTTTGTAATTTAAATTCGAAAGAAAGATTCTGAATTAGAAGATGATTTTTTCTAATGAAAATTATCTTCAAAATAATCAAGACTTGAAGAAGGCATCGGTGATGACAAGTGGCCATAACGGCCGGAGACGATGGCTAATGGTGAAGAAAGAGAGAGCGTTGGTTGGGTGAGAAGACTTGACAAATAGTACTATACAATGTGATTAGCACACCAAGGAGTGCAACAAAATATGCATCCATGTTTCCTTTTTGATCTTGTCCCATTTACAATTAAGCGCGACATTAAGAGTCAGCCTTGAGCTGGTGACCTCACAATGAGGTTGTATTGTAGTGTACAATCGCATAAGCATAGAGAAGATCAAGATTTTTTTTTTTTTTTTTGGTGAGGGCCAGGTGGGCAGGCAAGGGTAATGGCCTAGCCATGGTAATTAAACAACACATTGGTCCTATGGTATACAATGTCCGCGAAAATGAAGAGAACCTTACAAATAAGCAAATTCATCATATTTTTACATGGTTACTTGGTGGAAATAGATAGATTACTGTTGTCACCTAAATTTTGGTAATCTATTTAATTATTTATTAATTGCATTGAAAAATTAGGAATTAATTTTTAACCCCTAGCAAAAATAATTTTTATTAAATTGCATAGCATATAGGTATTTAGAGTTTTCGCATTATCAATACTAAAATTTATATAAAAATAAAAATTAAAATTATTGATCCAAAAGAAAAAAAAATGGGAGAGCAAAGCCGGGCCAAGGCTGGGCCTGCTCTGCCCCTTTTTGTTTTTCCGCTCCTTTTTCTCTTCTCTTCACCTGGGCCGGCCCGCTCCTTGTTTCCTGGCCCGGCCCCCATCTCCTTCCTTTCCCCTTTTCCTTCACGCCTCTGCAGAGAACAGAGAGCGGAGGAAAGGACGGCGGACACGACAGAGGCAGAGGAGACGAGGGCAAGCGTCGTACCGGAGTTGGTGGTCGGGGGAAGAACGGCAGCACCAGCTGGCATGGCACGATGCCATGCGCGCCAGCTGGAGAGCTTAAAAGGGAGAGAAGAAGAGGGAAAATTTTTTGGGGGGGAGAGAAGAGAGAGATCCGAGAAAGAGAGAGCAGCAAGTGAGAGTTCAAGCGAGGAAGGAGAGTTGGAGGGAGAGACCGCCGGCCAGCACGTCGGAATCGCGGCCGACGACCCGCCGCCGTGCCTCCTTTCCCACGCCAAAACTCCAGTAAGCCTGACCCTGTTTTTGCCCTGTTTTTGGGCATGCCGGGCCGGAGCTCGCGGCCTCCGGCTCACGCGAGCTCCGGCCCACTTCGTCCTTGTTTCTTGTGTCTGTGTTTTTGTATGTTGGTTTTCATGAGTCCTGGGGCAATTTGAGCTCGGCCGGTTCGTTTTCCTGTCGTTTTAGACAGTGCGCTCTAACTGCTCGATGAAATGCTTAAGTTAGATCCGCTTTCGTGTTCTTGGTTCGGGGCTGAATCGAAGTTCCCGCGTGTTGTTAATCTTATCGTTTTGCTGCGATTTCGAGCTTGACGTTGTTCGGGGGCCGCCCGTGGCTTTGTTCGCTTTGGCCCTGTCGTTTTTCCTGTTGTGTTGGTGCCGGCCGAGTGGTGAGGTCCTCGGCCGGCAGCGGGGAGGTCGACGGCCGAGTGGCGGTCGGAGTAGACGACTGATGAAGGGTGGTGGCTCCGCGGCACTTTGAGCTTTGGCCCGAGGCTTGTCTAAGAAATTCGGAGCTTGGGGTGAAGGACATCGCTCGAGAAGGGGACGTCGTGAATAAGACGACGTGGAAAAGAAGGGAAGAAATAAAAGAATAAAATAAGGAAACTTAAAAAATCAAAAAATCAAAAAAGAAACAAGAATTCGGATCAAATGGCTGGGCTTGAGCGTTGATATGGTTTCAGTGGGTCTAATGAGGCTTCAACTTAGGTTTATTTCATTGTGGGTTGGGCTTAGTTTTTATATTTATTTTGTTTTGGGTTTCACCGGACTGGGCTCAATAGCTGAGCCGAGTCCAACAGTGAACCCGGGCCGACGAGCCCGGTTGGATGAGTATATTATATTATATTATATATTTTTTTCAAAAAAAAATAAAATATTTAGAAAATTCAGAAAAATTCAGAAAATTCAGAAATCTTTAGGAAAAAGCTTAAAAATTGGTTTTTTAGTAGTTTCTTTTTAAAATGTGCGAAAATCTTTGATAAAAATTGTGCTCAAAATTGAATAACCTCTTAAATCTTTAGCCCAAGATTTGAATGTTCTATAAGACGATTTCAATTGCCAATTGGTTGCGCACTTTTGATATGTTGAAGTTGGTTTCCCCATAGCCTACTTAGCGTTAGATTCTAATTTTTCTTTGCAATTTATTTTATACTTCTTTGGTTGCTTATTGTTATTTTAATTATTGTACACCTGTATGACCATCTCATATATTAGTTGATAGGTTTAAAATCAATTCGAGCTGCCTGACAAAATGAACAAGATTATGTACCACGCAAGGACACTGGTTGATTAAATAGTGTAACTAAGTCATCGCTCCTGAATTCTCTGATTGCATAGAAAGTAAAATATACTCCAATATCGTACTTGATTTTTAACTAACCCCAACAGGCAAGTGGTGACTCATCATTAGAAAATTCTTATAGCTTTAATTGAAACTAAAATTAAACACCCCAATGTCATGCAGGGCATGGGCTTGGGAGAGCCTATGCCTAATTAGGGGCTATAGGCCCGCCTTTTAAGCATTATACCTAAACTTATGTTTTTTCCTCTCTAGGAAAAAAAGGTAGATCGCAACAACTATAAATCCATACATCCATTTTCTATGATTTTAAAATATAGATATTTGTGTCATCATTAAAAACACACATAATAGGTATGGGTAGGCACACTAGTTAGGGATACATTCATGTCAATTTGCTAGCATTGCCTTTGCATGACGATTTTCTCTACTAGTGAAAGAGTTCCAAGATGAAATGAGAAAACCGACTTAGCTACATACCTATCCTCCTCTCTTTGGTTTCGTAACTCACCTTGATTAAGTGTAATTTCCTGATCGCCTCGGTCATGTCCATCCGATCCGATGGTGATTCCATTGAACATGCGAGTCCAACTTCAAATACAGAGATAATGCAATCTTTGATCTTGATCTCTTGTTGTCGATCACCAACTTCACTCCAAAGCCTTGAGTCTATGATGTCCATTGCTCGATCCGAGAGAGCCATTAGGACGAAGTTGTGGAGGTTAAGATAGTGCCCAAAGGCCTCGTCAGTGGGTCTCTTTCCAGTGAACATCTCCAATAATAGAATGCCGTAACTGTATATATCCCCAAGTATGGAAACCTTGTGTCCCATGCCATACTCTGAAAATTTCATTAAGACATTAATAGAAACAAACATACACTTTTTATTGAAGTTAATGGTTTAGAAAAAAGTTTCCAAGTCACATGGGATTTTGTTTGATGTCCATTTGCAAGAGCTTGCCAAGGACAATTGTGAGGGCTCTCGCCAGTCACGCACAACATAGAGTGATGGCTTGCAAGCCCTCACTCACTTCACAGTCCGGCTCACTATGCATGGCAGAGGCCAAGTGATCCTCTGTTGGAGCAAGTTAGATGGTCATAAAACCTATGTAGCATCGACACGGACACGTGACACGTGACACGATACGACACGACACGTCGACACGTCATTTCTTAAAAATAGAGAATTTCGACACGTTCCGACACGTTATATATTAAATATATTTTTATATATAAATACATAAATAAATAATAATAAAAATAGACTAGAATTAATTTACACAAAAAATATTAAATAATATCATTCATTATTTTAATTTGTTACAATAATACACAAAACTTAGAGGAAAAAAACATTGTTTAAAGAAAAATGCTGAAATTATATTTTTAAATTTATTTATTTATCATATATAGCATTTTTTATTACTTCTTTCAGAGTAAAAGACTTTTAAAAAAAATAAAACAATTCTAAAAAAATAAAACTGAAAAAAAAAATTGACCTCGTGTGTGTATATTTATAGCAATTTTATTACTTCTTTTATTACTTCTTTTGTGTATATTTATACTTTGACCCCTCAAGTATTATAAATTTTTAAAATTGACCCCGTGCGTGTCGGAATCGCGTGTCGGAATTCTAGACTCGCGTGTCGGAGCGTGTCGGAAAGAGTTGACCACGTGTCGGATTTTTCGACACTTGTTGACCGCGTGTCGGGACGTGTCAGAGCGTGTTGGACACGTGTCGGAGTGTCGGACACGACACGAAGGCTTCCGGAGAGTGTCCGTGCTACATAGCATAAAACCCTCTACTGGTTTTTTCTTTCATATCTTTTTGTTTGACTTTCATTTAGTTTATTGGCTATGGCCGGTGTTTATCGCCTGTTGGATGCTAAAGTGGTAAAAATTGTCACAAAAGTTGGAATGCATCGACCGTAGAGAAATGAGATTTTAGGATGTAAAAAGTGCACCAAATACCAGTTAACAACATATGAACTCTTCTTTTTCCAAAACTACTAAGTGCACCCAAAGTTGTCACATGTTCGCTAAAAAAAATTGCCCAAACATCAAGAGTGACTTTTTCCTCTCGTAGGGTATAGGAGGAAAATAGAAAAAAGAATAATATATATGCAATGAAGGCCTCGGCAGAAACTATTTAGTGCACTTAGACATGTATTAACTAAATTTGAACCGCTAGTTTTGACTAGACACGCATGGAATACACACGAGGCTCTTCATTTTCATGATCCGGATTCAGTTTAATACCTATACCACACTATTTCTTTTCTACAAGAAAGAATAGAAGAAAATGCCTAGAAGACTAGGGAAAAAGAAGAGACTTGGAGTGATTTGTTATTTCTAATGGATTTATAATTGTTAAATGCGTAAATTTGTCTAAATATGCTCCAAACAAGAAGTTTAGGGGAGTGAAAGTTGGATGGGGTCCATCATGCTGTGAATTAGTGTATGTTGTGTGATATCGTTGTGCTTTTATGGGTTTAAGACCTCGAGCGGATTCAGACTTAAATGTCCTGTCATCTAAACAAATTTTAGAAATATGGAATTATAAGTCAAGTCAAAATGAAAGGGTCCACCATGAGGGGTCAATTACTTACTGTCAAGACCTTAAGTCATGGCTTACCAAAAGTGAATCACAATTTCTCATCAATTTCTCATACTGGGACTTTATGACAATATTAGACACAATCCATTTTCGCAGCATCAACATGACATGAGATAGATAGATTACAAATTATAGAAAGAAAATGTAACTATGATAGGACACAATATGCTTAATCTATTTATTGGTACGAATTCACAAGTTTTGATAAAAAAATAATAATATCTCCATTCAATGATCAAATTTAAGATGATTTATTCCCATCTTAATTTCAAATACAATTACTAAATGCTACTATTAATCTTTTCGTACACAAACATATGTATTTTCTTCTTCGGTTGAAGCTATTAATTAAAAAAAGAAGGAAATAATGTTGTGAGAGAGAGGTGTTAGAGCATACGAAGCATAACAAAATATCAAGGATCTTGTTTATTCAATCAAAAACTAATCGAGAAAATATGATAGATTCATACCAGGAGGCACATAACCAATGGATCCTCTAACTGCAGTTGAAGTTGAACTACCCTGATCCTGAACTCTTATGGCTTCAGCAGACACTGTTGAAATGATTTTTGCAAGCCCGAAATCTCCAACTCGAGCCACCATGTCGTTGTCCAGAAGCACATTACTCGACTTCAAATCTCCGTGGATGATTGTTGAATAACAACTCTTGTGGAGATATTCGATCGCAGTAGCTATGTCAATGGCAATGTTTAACCTCCGCACTAGTCTCAAATTTCTCAATTTGATGTGCTCATCATATTGTCCTATAGTCCCAGGGTGCAACCACTTCTCCAAGCTCTCATTAGCCATGAACTCATATATTAGAGCTTTGAAGTCATTGCCACGAAAGTCCACACTCGAGCAGACACTTAGTATCTTCACGAGGTTTCGGTGTCTAATGGTTCCTAGAGTTCGACATTCGGAGATAAAGCTCCTCGAAGCACCTCTTTGCGATAGATTGAGCACCTTCGTTGCCACCGTGGCACCACTATCAAGAATTGCCTTATAAACTGTGCCGTATCTCCCTTTACCAATCAAATTGGTCTTGGAGAATCGGTCAGTCGCTCTCAAGAGTTCTTCGTAAGAAATCCTCAAGAATTGGTTCCCGAAAGATAATGAAGTGGAGGCATTGCTTGTCGTCTGCTTCTTTTTGCAATAGGAGATAGACACACATAGGAGCAACAAAGCTAAACATAACAAACTGCCAGCTACCACATATATAACTTTGGCCTTGGTTGAAGAAGACTTCTTAGAGCTTGATGATTTGCAAAGAGGAAGCTTCAGACCAGGAACACCTCCACAGAGTTCCGTATTTCCATAAATCGATATAGAACTTGCATTTAGAAAAACTCCACCCTTTGGAACTTGTCCTTCTAGTTGATTGAAGGACAAATTCAAGTACTTGAGGAGTGAGAACCCTGCGAGAAAGCTCGGGATTGGACCAGAAAAATTATTATCGGAAAGGTCCAGCTCTTGTAGACCCCGTAATGGACGTAAAGCTTCAGGGATTTGACCATGAAAAGAATTAGCTTCTAAGTGAAGTCGTTCCAATACCAAGCACATGCTGATGGATGCTGGAATTAAGCCGGTCAATCTATTGTGAGACAGATCTAATATGCCAAGATTCTTTAAAGATCCAACTTGCAATGGAAGAGATCCACTTAAATTATTATTTGCTAAACTAAGGATTATCGACAAGGAAGAAAGATCCATGATTTCGATAGGAATTGAGCCAATTAGGTTATTGTTCGAAAGATCAAGCCCAATTAGTTGCATGCAGTTGCTGAGACTCTGTGGTATGTAGCCTCGGAAAATGTTGGAGGAAAGGTCAAGGATACCCAATGACGTAATGTTACCAATTGAAGATGGTATCTCTCCAGTAAACATGTTCCAGCTCAAATCAAGTTGCTGCAAGTTGGAAAGTGCTCCGATGGAATGAGGAATATTATCGGTTAGAAAATTATTGCTTAAACGCAAAAAAGACAAGTTGAAGAGATTTCCGAGGGCTAAAGGAATAGATCCTTGGATCCGATTGTCCGACATATAAATTCGCTCAATGCTGGGGGAGAGATTGAAGAAGGATCTCGGCAATGATCCGTGAATCAAGTTCCTCGAAATCTCGAGATTTTCTAAGTTGGAACAATTCACTAAAGAAGAAATAAAGCTCAAGTCATCCTGCAAGTGGTTATCAGCCAATGAAATCCTGTAAAGGCCCTTTAGCCTACCCAGATTTTTCGGTATTGGCCCATGGAAATTGTTGTGCTCAAGGTAAAGCTTTCCGAGACCTGTGGCATTCATTAACGTTGATGAAATCATCCCTGTGAACAAGTTTTTGCCAACCCCAAGGAAATAGAGAGAAGGAGAAGTGGTGCCGACATCATTGAGAAAACTTCCCCACATCTGGTTATAATTAACATTGAATGTAATAATGTCAGACATGTTTAAAATCCCTGTTGGAATCTCACCGGTTAGTTTGTTGGAAGATAGTTGGAAAAGTATCAATCTCTTGAGTCTGGACAATTCCTCAGGTATTTCTCCGCTTAACGCATTTTCTGCCAGGGAGAGCTTTTGTAGCAGCGAGAGGTTTCCAATCGAACCAGGAATAGGACCTACAAGACTGTTCAAAGACAAGCCCAAGCCTTTAAGTCTTGTTAAAGAACCAAGATTAGAATGAATTCCTCCCACAAGTTGGTTATCTATGAGATTTAGGATCTCGAGGTTCAAGCAACGGGAAAGATTGGAGGGTATTGAACCACCAAATGAGTTGTTACTAAGAACAAGAACATGTAGCCGAAACAAGTTGCCAATATGTGGTGGGATTTCGCCATGAAAGCTGTTGTTCTGCAGAAATATGACCCTCAGAAAAGAGAGGTTACCTACGTGAGGAGATAGGAAACCTTCCAAGCCTTGTGATCTCAGGTATAGAGATGTGACCCTCCCAGGATGTCTTTTGCTGCACAAAACACCTTGCCACTCACAATGATGAGTAGAATCATTCCAAGAGCTCAAGACTCTAAATGGGTCTTTGTGTATTGCGTTTTTGAAGGAGGCTAACGCGAGCAGATCTGTTTGGTTATGCGAGTATGCTCCAAAGATTGTGATTGAGCTCCACCACCACAAGAGGGCAGAGTGAAGAATAAGAAACAGCTGTTTCCCCATCTCCTCTTGTGATCTCCACTTTCAGTCTTAGCTGCATTTAACTCTCCGGTCCTGCACAAAATTCAATTATTGATTGATTCCACTATGGGAAGTAACGTACACTATGCTTTGAAGTCCATGAAATAGTAGAAATTATAGGGTGCAAAGTGTGGTAGTATAAACGAATATTGTAATTAATATTTTAAACACCCTAAGACTATTTTATAAATTTCGTAAGATAAATGTGGCATATTGTTATCAATTATTGCGCATGGCTTATCGTCCACTTATTTTCTGCCATGTGATTTAGCATGTTAAGATAAATATATTACAAAAGCGACAGGTCCATGTGAAGGACAAATTGGTGCCTCGTATTCCATGAAGTCCATGTAGACAAAGACTGAAGACTAAACAAATTGGTGCCTCATATTCACTGTCAATTACGTGAGGATTGGGAAGACCATGGAGACGAAGACTCGACATTCCATCAAGTGCGTCGTGAAAGCAGGCAACCATAACCCAACCAAAAAGAAAAAAAGAAAGAGAGAAGTCTTTTAGTACTCCGTCAATTACGCGAGCATTTACAACTTCATGGAATTTGCAGGCTCGGTAGAGGTCGAAATAGAGATACAGGGCTAGTTGGGCCATAGCTCGATTTTTTTATTAGTGTTAAAATTAGATATCGTTACTAGATTTTTCTCCTCAAAGATCACTTCTTTATATGTTTATTTTTTTAACTTATTAATGAATTTATCAAAGTACTTTGAGTATAAATAAGCAGGAGCGCGAAATCTTGACCCAGGCCGGACCTGAAAATTCGGGCCATCCAAAGGCTTATATGAGCTTTTAATCTTTTTTACTTACCCTTAAAGTTAAGCTTCACGTGGGACAAAGTGTTATATCGTAAGAGCCATCTCTTGAATCTTATAAAGGTAACTTGATACATAGTGAGAACCACATCTCGAAACAAGGAGAGCTACCTTTAATATCCTTCAAGGGCAACCAACCAAGTATATTGGTGGGATTTGATGCATCATTGAATATCATATGTGCGGTTTACTAATATTAGCATTTATAATCGCAAGAAGAGGTGGTCAATTACTTATTCAATCGATAATTTGCTTATTCACCAATAGTGTTCGCAAGCTGAAAATTTGACACCTAGCAACACATTTGTCACTACCTCTTTGAAGCCTCCTGCAAGCGCATGAGGCTAATGGTTTTCTAAGCCTAGGCTTGGTCTAGACTCTCCCAAGCCCACTAGTTCGTGACTTACAGTTCGTTTTTTTTTTAACCTGCAAGCTGCCACTAATTCGATTTATAGTCGATTGATTAAAAATCTAAGTAAAATATTGTGATTAGAAAAATTAAGATCGGAAACTTGATTATATTAATTAATCAACTAGTGAGAGGATGAATGGATGGATATCTTAGCTGCAAGCCAAATGGCTTGAGAAGAAGATCACCGTATTCACTAAAGATAAGATTTTTTTTTTTTTTTTTAAAGGATTTTTCATGCAATTTGTTTTTTTGAGAAAACTACTCAAAAACTATTTTTCAGCCTTGTCCTAATTGCAGAATTTTTTGAAAATTTTTTATATTTGTATTTTTAAAATAATAATAATAATAAATAAGTGTAAACCGGCGAATCCGGGTCCGGTCTAAATTGTAAAAGGTTGAGAACTTAATTGGCCAAACAAATAGATTTATGACTATTACAGCATAACTACAATAGGTTTATGATATTTTGGTAATTTTTCCAAAAAGAAATGTACATGAGTCATGTTGTGAAAAGAGATTGCGTGCCGTGCATTTGGATTCAAGAAAATTACAAGTGATTTTTGCATTAAAATATTCTAATTGATTCGCTAAAGCTTTGTATCACTCTGTGAAAAGCAATCTGATCTCTTTGTCACTGTTCAATACGACATACTGTCCATGGTACCGATGAGGGAAGAGAGACCAGAGAGCCTATTTTTTGGGAAAAAAAAATAAGTTTAATATTTTTAGCGGATTTTTGTCTCATTTTTTATGAATTAAAAATAGATTAGTTATTATATTTTGGGCCTCAAAAATCATTTTTTATATTTTCATATTTTAACTTACTTATGAGTTTATTCAAGTGTTCGGAGTATAATTAAAACATCTTGTGTTATTAATTATTAATCTTTTGGTTATATTTTTTTAGTTTTAATATATAATTTGACCAGTTCGAGTCATTTTAATCCTGAGATCCTGAAGATGCTAAAGCTGAAGGTGCGGATTGGCTCAAAAAAGAATAAGGGGGGGGACCCTAAATTTCAGCCCGGGCCACTTCAAACCTTAAAAAGTTGGCCGTATAATCTAGGCCAAACTGTTCTTTAAATCTTCTTCTTTTTCACCCCTAGAACCAAGTGTTACGTGGGATAATGTCCTACTCCTGGGGAGCTATTTCTTGAACCTTGTAAAGAGGCAAAGTGCTATATAGTGAAAAGCACGTCATGAATCCATGGAGCCATCTCTAGATCAATTGGATTGTGTATATGGTAGGCATCATCGAATTGCTTCAACGATTGTCGGACAAACTTGAATGACAGCTCCTAAATTTTGAGAAGAAATGATGATGGAACAGAAAACTAAATTTCCTTTAATTGATCTTACTCAATTTATCTCTTTCCTCCTTTTAACAATCTCCATTCTAATGCTAATTCCACACTTATTTGATGACATGGGTGCATAGCATATTGCACACCATTTCATTTAGAAATTCGAGTAAAGTCTTAGTAATTCATATATCATCTCGCTAGTTTTCATTTTTACAACCAAAGCAATAAAGAGAAATGCCAAAAACACTAAGAATGTTTCATAAATTTGGTGTAATAATTGACATGGCATATTGTGATTAATTATCGAATATGGCTAATTATTTGCTTTTGATCTGCCATGTGGTTTGGCACGTTAATACAAATCTATAAGACAGCATTGTCCAATAAGACGCTCCTTTAAAAAGTTGAGGGGAGAAAGCAATATTAATATTGGTGCCTTGTATTCTTTGAAGTCCATGGCGATGAGGACCGAAGAGTGGATACTGAACAGATTGGTGCCTTATATTCACCGTCAATCACAAGAAGATCCGGTGAGAATGAAACTTTCATATCCTTGACAAAAAGTGGCTCCATCGGTTCTTTATATAAACATGAGACTCATAAAAAGGTAAAGTTATCTTGAAACTCTTTTCTCCCTTTCCACAAAATTTCTTTTCCATCTGCCGTGTCTTGGGTTAAAGTTTTCTCCCCTATTTTTGATTGTTTCTTTTGGCTTTTCACGCGAAAATGGTCTAAAGTCAGAGTCAATTATAAGTCAAGCACCAAATGGCTTAATTATATGGTGCCCTCTTTATTGAGGTTATAGAAATGTTAAATGTATTAACAATTTGCATTAAATCTGGGTAAATTACCTATTAAGTGCTACATTTATTGTGTTTTTGCCAATTCAATTCTAAACATTTCAATTATACGGATTGAGTCCTAAACATTTTCATCTTTCCATCCAGCCAATGTTAGTCGGAATTGTTGATGTAGACGTCAACCATCCTATATGGCACGGTCGGTAGTGAAAAAAGGGGAGCTGCGCACAGTGGCCGTTGGTGTTGGCAATATCTCCCACAACAATGAACTCCGTCGGCAATGTCGCCTGAAGTAAGCGCATCAACCTTGGGTAGAAGTTACTGTGCTGGAGATTTGATCGAAATAGTCACGTAACTATTGGATGAAGCTTGGTGTTCAATTGACTGCAAACTCACAGTCAAGCACGAAACCAAGAGTTGGCCTTTAGCTCGTGATTAGCGCACAAGCACGCGTGCTCGGCCACGGCTTGACCACAACAACGATCCAGGAGCCTGACAGCTCAATGTTGGACGTTAGAATTGTTGCCTATTTGCAAACGAGATGATTTTTCTTTTTTCTTTTTTATATGAAGTTCAGATCTGCTTTTTCTTTTTTGCCAACATATTATCAATTTGGTAACTTTTCTTTTTTGATTTGGTGTTAGATTTTACTCAACTAACATATGTTATTATTATAATAATTAAGTTCGTTAAACCGGTGGGTATAAATTTTGATGGGTTAGGTTGAATATAGAGTCATTATGGAAGAAATAAGTCTTAACGAGTCAAAATGAGTCGACCCATTTCCAACTGATCCTCCAAACTCAACCATTCATTTGCTGCTCCACACTTATAATTAAATTTTAAGCATCCGTTGTAAAATTGCTTGCCGATTTTTCCTTTTTTTAATGTAGGGTCAATTGGAGCCCAATACTTATCACGTATCATTTCTTGAATAGCATCTTCAACAATGTTTGTTAGTTTTATGGAGTCCGGGCCTTGTCAGTTGCTTGCTGACCACGGATGGCATAGTCAATTTAAGGGTCCTCGCGTTGGATTTAGCTGGAAAGGTGGGTCTTCGGCATGTCCCTCGCTTGCGATCTTATTTAATACGGCATGGAGATTCCATTCCCCACGTTTACCCTTGTCCCCAGACTTCACTCTTTCAACACTCGTATTCTTTCTAGATAGAGTTAGACCTGTCCATGAGCCTGCCCTCGTCTCCAGCAAGTGTGTGATCCACCGATTCTGACTCTCTCACCGCTGGAGTTTCTATCTCTTAAAACCCTATCAGACTTCTCATCCATCTCTTTTTGCCGATGGAAGAAAGCCTACTCTGGTCTCAAACAAGCCAGAAAAAGACCTTTCCATGTTGTCAGTGGATACTAAACTGCAATCAAAATGTTAGCGCTAACAAGCAAGAAAACAGTTGCGCTAACGTGCAACGGCTTTTGCGCAAGTTACTCAGTACCTCGCTTGTTGCTTTCAAGCCGGACCTTGTGGGGGTAGTGAAGTGGTCCGTCAAGATTAAATCACACTTGTGTTAAGCAAGCAGAACCCTCCTAAAATTGCTACCATTAGTAGTATAGTTTGATATTAAGAATTGACCAACTCGACAACCTCTTCATTTAATTTTCCCAAATGAAATGGCAACATGCCATTAAATTGATGATAATGAATTGATCACAAAATTTGGGCATCAAGGCAATGTATTGATCATATGATATACATTGGCATCAGAAATGAAGAGAACCGTTTAGGAAGCAATTTTTTCAAATTTTACATGGTTACATGGCGGAAATAGGGAGCCTCTAACTCCCTATATTTACTTTTTATGACACACACACACACATATATATTAATGTTAAACTGATAAGGATAATAGGTATAAGTAGGTAGATTACCTAGAGATGCATCCATGCCATTGTGAAAGAGTTCCAAAATATAGCGACTAATTTACTTTGCTACATCCTTGGACGTCTCTGTCTGGTTTCGTAACTCACCTTGACCAAATATATTTCCTTGATCATCTTGGTCACATCCATCCAATCTCGCCGTGATTCCATCGATCATGCGACTCCAACTTCTAACATGGAAACTGTGCATGGGTGCATACCACATTGCACATCATTTCATTTAGTGAATTCGAGTAAAGTCTAAGTATATGTGGTGTCATTCATATATCAGCACATCATTAGTTTTCATTTGTACAACAAAAACAAGAAAGAAAAATGTCAAACACACTAAAAATGTTTAATAAATTTGGTACATTAAACGATGAGGCATATTATTTTTAATTATTAAAAAATGGCTTATTATTCACTTATAATCAGCCATGTGGTTTGGTATATTAATACTGATCTATAAGATAGTATTGTCCGATAGGACGCAACTTTACAAAGTTGAGGGGAGAGAAAGTAATATTAATATTGGTACTTTGTATTGTACAAGCCCTTGGAGATGAAGACCGACAACTAGAGATTAAATAAATTGGTGCCTTATATTCTCCGTCAATCACGAGAGGATCGAGCAATCATATTCTTGTCATTTGCTGGCGTACGCTCCCACTATATTATATTCTTTTTTATAA
Source organism: Eucalyptus grandis (assembly GCF_016545825.1). Lineage (NCBI taxonomy): Eukaryota > Viridiplantae > Streptophyta > Magnoliopsida > Myrtales > Myrtaceae > Eucalyptus > Eucalyptus grandis. The sequence continues at coordinate 22,201,780 of NC_052618.1, read as the reverse complement.
ATTTTAGCTATAGGATGAAGCTTTCATATTCTCGACAAATGATGGCTACATCGATTCTTCACATGAACGTGGGACACATTAAAAGGTAAAGTTATTTCGAAACTCTTTTCTCGCTTTCCACAAAATCCCATTTACATCTGTCGTGTCTTGGGTCAAAACTTTCTCCCGAACTTTTGATTTTTTATTTTGGCTTTTCATGCGTTTATGGTCCAAGTCAATTATGAGTCGAGAGCCAAAAGCTGAAACATCTTGCTCGAGTAGTCAAGTTGATGCAATATCAATTTTTTAACTTATCTCTGCATGAAAGCGAGTTCCAAAAATAAAATACGTGCGTAAGATATTTATTTTGAGCTATGATTAGAAATTTGATAATAACTATCAACAATATTATAAGGCGCCTTCTTTATTGATGTTAGATATATGCTAATTGCACTACGAATATGTATCAAATCATCTTTATTAAATGATTCGTGAAGCTTCCATTGGTGGATTAAAATGTGAGTCACACTTTTATTTCTCATTCAAATTATCTCCTAGTGTATTGTCGCGTCGTTCTTGTTTAATTAACTTTTAATGCAATTACTTGCTAGTTTAGCTCACCCCTTACCCTACGATGAAGGGAATAAGGGGGCCTAGTCCCAATCCCCACGTTAATTATGGTCAAAAGACCACGTCCTATCCATTCTTAGAGCTAGTAGATGCAATTTCATATGATGGGAACGCTTTATAAAAGAAAATAATAAATATAGTTGAAAACATATCTGAACATGGGATACACTTGATGGGACTTGTTTACTGAACAAGTTCGGTTTGAACTTTTAGGGGCCATTTCCAAACCCAATCCAGTGGGTTTTGGCAAGTGCGAAGCTCACTCGCTGGAATTTTTTGGCCCAATCAGATGGGCAATGTCTTACTTTTTAAAGAAAAAAAAAAGCTGAGCTAAATCATAGATAAAATGGAAACATAAACAGAAAATAATTCCATAATTTATTTGTATTTTACTTTAAGTGTGTCATAAATACTTTTCTTTTTCTGTTTTAAGCCTCAATTTCTCTACCAATATTTATTAAATTTGTATTACAAGGTAGATAAACTTAAATAAATATTTTATCAATGTAATTTTTGATAAATTTAATGGGCAAACTAGGCCAAGCCTCAAAGCCATTGCTCAAGCCTAGGCCACTCACTAACAAGGCCCTCGAATGTGTTGTTTGAGCCCACCAGCAAGTGCAAAATTTTCAATCAAACCCGCCCATTTATCAGAATGCCTGCGACTTGTCAAACTTATGATCGAGTTTATGATTAATCTATAACATCGATTGACACTTTTTTCCTAAATCAATCACTAATTTTTTTTGACAAAAGCTGTAGATGATGTGGTTTGATGTTAATACAAAGTAATAACAACTAAAACGGGAGTGTGCTAGGGCACGACCGACGAAGACGGCAGTAAATTATTGACCTAATGGAACTTATAATGAAGTAGCTTTATGCAATTTCAGGAAAGATGTCATAATTAAACTTCTTGCTATAGGCCACGACTGACGAAGACCCACCAATTCAAGAATAATATCATAGTTGATTGCATAAATGATTACATGCAATCCCTCATTTTGGCTTAGGAACAAAAGAATAGACACAAGGGTATGGATTAAAAGCAAGACATTAGTTCGACTCCATACATTACTAGTATAAATAATCTCATGTTTGGATCACTCATTCAATATTTTAATCTGTGTCCTATCGATTATTGAGGTCAGTAAAATATTCTATAGATTAGAATTTGCGTTTCCTCGTTATGTTTAGAAAAAAAAAAGAAGGAAAGAAAAAGAATACACGGTAGAATTTAAAAGATGAAATATTGGAGGCGTAGGACACGTATATTCTATGCATGGGATCGCCACTTGTCTATTTTCCAAGATTGCCGGAGATAGAAGCAAACTGACATTTCAAATATGTTATAAAATATCAACGGCCTAACTGTCTTATTAGAAAAAAGAAAAAAAAAAAAAAAAAAAGAGAAAGAGGAGGATCCTTGGATCGTGGGAATAAAGAAAAGTCAATGATGGGACACGCAGCATTGCCGAATTTTGGTAGTTCGGTTTGTTATGTTTTTCCTTCGGGAAAATGTCATAAATGGTCCATAAACTTTCATTTAATGTTCAATTTCATCTCTGAGCTTTTGATTTGTTCAATTTGATTCATGAACTTTCATCTAATGTTCCATCTAGTCCCTAACTATTCAATTTCCTTTTTTTTTTTTAAATACCAATCGGACTTCACCAAAAAGGGAAAAATTGATTCAAGTAATTTGCATATACAAAAAATAAATCAAAATGCAAGATTCACCTTTGTTTATTATTATTGCCCCTTTTTCCATTTTTTTTAATATGAAGAAATGAAAGAAATATTGACCTTTATTAATTTGCATAAATGTGGTATTTTTTCAACAAAAAAAAAAACTAGTTTGGTGGTTTTTATTTATAAAAAACAGTTTGGTATTAAAAAAAGGAAAATTGATCAATTTTCAAATAGTTATGAACTAGATGGAATATTAGATGAAAGTTCAGGGATCAAATTGAGCAAATCGAAAGCTCAAGGATAAAATTGAATATTAGATGAAAGTTCAGAAATCATTTGTGACATTTTTCCTATAACATTATATTATATAATGTAAAATGGATCTGGCTCGGACCCCACGTCCGACCCGGTCGAGGCCAGCCTGGGCGCGCAGCCCAGGTCTTCGGCTGAACTGGGCTTCGGCGAAGATGCCTAACATGCCCACCTGCAAAGAAACGCAATTAATAGAATGTAGCCCAGCCCAAGACCAAACAAATCCTAGCCCGAGGCCAACCGGGTCAACCGGATCCGCGTGCCGACCCGACTGGGCCCTCCCTGGCCGCGTCCGCTTCGCCGCGACAAACACGACGGCGCCGAGCGTCGCCGCTCGTCTCGGCTCAGCCGAGGGCGTGCCGGGGCTCCGAGGTCTGGGCGGCCGGCCAAGATACGTCCCGGCACGTCGAGACGGCTGCTGAGGGTGCGGCCGTGGCGGGATCTCGTGGGATAACCGAAACGGGCCCCCTCCTCCTTTGCTCTGTTCGACGATGGCGGAGGGGACGGAGCGCACGCGTCGAACCAACCAGACGGGCCGACGCCCAGAAGCCCTGCATCGCCGGGACGCCTGGACCGGACGAGACGATGCCCGGACAAATCAACGCCGGCCCGAAACAAAGACGCGAAAGCTAGATCTGGTTCAGGCGTTTCGTCGAGCGGGTGGAATGCACCATGGAAAAGAGAGATCCTCCGCTCAACCGAGGCTCAAACCCGAGCCGGAACCCTCGACAATCAATCCAGGACGTGCACAACAAACAAAGGAAGGTCGGGGCGGAGCTCGCGTGGGCTGGACGACCGCGAAGCTCCGGCCCGGCGCGGCCAAAACAGGGCACAAGAACAGGGCCGGGGCCTACCGGAGCTTCGGCGCTTGAAAGCAGGCTTGGCCGTGGGTCGACGGACGAGTGGGCTAGATGGCACACTGCCTAAGGAGGCGTTCTCTTTGGAGGACAAGTGTCAATTTGTTTCCTTGCCCTAGTAAAAAGATTCGACGTTGAAATACGGTTCGCGTTTCATTCAGTCTTCTCAGCTGGTGAAACAATTCTATTGCCAGATGTTCTTACTAGAGATCCGACCTATTCAATTCCGTCAGCAAACGCATAAGTAATCTCAACAATAGCAGCCCAGAACCACTAATCTTTTGGTCTTCTTTGACTAAGGAACCAAACTTACTTGGCAAAAGACAGAGATGAGGGTATCCTTCACTTTGTGAGCATGACCGTTCCTACCATACTCCAATTTCAGTAAAAGCTTATACCACGGAAATCAAGAACGAGCAGGACACTCACTTAATAGGCAGCCTAAAGACCCAAATTCCTCTGTTAGGAGCAAGAAGCCAGCAAAAACCCTTTCTAATAAAGTGTTGGTGGCTATACCTGTATCAATAAATTCCTCCACATGATATTTGTGATGAGAGGTTCTCTGCAATTGAGAAAATCACCCAGCCAGTGCGTACTTGAAGAGTAAGGGTAAACGACAGGTTCCGGCAAGTGAAGAAATCCCAATACACATCTAAAGAAATCAAGGATTTGAGTTGACAAGGAAAAAAGAGGATCTCCAAGCTTGTGACCAAAATTCTTCACATATGTTGCACTCAATAATAACATCTGGGAACTCTTACCTCCTAGGCCTATGCTTAAGGTGGTCAGTTGGAGGCTCGGTAGCCAGTGCTACTGCACCAAGGGTGTTCGAAATGATAAGATTAACCCATAGAATCTGCAAGCAAAGAGAAAAGTTGAGAACTAGAGTGGGCAAAGAGAAGCAATAATGGGTAGGGGCGCCCACATGTGCGTGCATGCACACCCACGCGTGCAAGAGAGAGAGAGAGAGAGAGAGAGTACTTGCACTGCATTCAATGAAACATCACCTGAGGAAAAAGCAGCAACGACGTTAAAGATAAGAGTTGCAACATTCACTATAAGCTGACACTGGATAAGTTTATGAATATTTGAATGTACAGATCTTCCCCACTAGATAAATGGAGGTCTGTCAACCATCACTACACTTTCTAAGGATTAATCAACCAAAAGCACTCAGATCCAAAATCATAACCCACAATTAAGTTGACAATGTGGAATCAACTAATCAATAACCCAAAAAAGATTTGCCACCACCCAATTCTATTGCTGTTTTCCAAATCTGAATATTTTCCAATTTTGCAGGTGAAGTTTTAGTATTGTGGAGTACTCGTTTGAGGAATCTGGACTACGTATCTGAGTCAAGTAAATATGCACAGTACCATCTAGTAAAATAAGTAGACAACTTTCTAGAGAGAGAACCCTCCAAGTAACTTATGTACTGAAGCTCCACTATAACTCATTGCCATTAGTTGACACCTCTTTCCAGAAAAGTTCAATCAAACAATAAACTCTGTCATGAGGATGCTGAATTCCGCTTTAGAAATTCAGGCAGACTCCCCATTATAATGTCTGAAAACTCTTTTGCAACTTCCATCCCTTGAATACCATTGCAAGGCCAATATCTGCCTGAACTCCAAGATAAAAGAGATATCCAAGCAACAAAATTATTGGTTGAAAAGAGTTCAAAGTCAAGGCACAACAGAAGTGCATGGGTATAAGCGGACCAAAAAAATGAACACTGGAGAGCCATTCATGACTATGAAATATTTTCTAAAAACATGGCAAACTAAGATCCCACATTTTTTTAACACCTTGCAATCTATTTACCTTGTAGTAAATATAAGAACAAGACAACTTCCAGACATGAAGCGACTTGAAGACTACAACCAAATTTACCAACATATTGCAACTCATCTTAGCACAGAAAGATACCATGAGGCATCCAGGGACTTCAAGACTATGAACCAGTTCTATAGAAGGATTTCAAGGCATCTGTCTGCTATATCTGCTGAATAGACGCTAGAATGACAGAAGTCATGAATTAATAGAAAAGGTGATAATTAGGACATTATTAAAGGAACCCTCAGAAAAATGGTGTCAACCTTGTGGAGCAGGAGCATCATTAGTGCCATCCCCAGTTACAGCAACAACGTGTCCTCGCTTTCCCAATGCTTGAACAACCAGAAGCTTGTCGTTAGGAGATGATCTTCCCATAACCTGTTGCAAATCACATAAGCACACCTTCAAATAGAAGACATGATTAATTACACGGAAGAGAAGCAATGCCATACTGATATCTTCTCAGCAACTTCTTCTCTTTCCTCATCACTTAAGAAACGGAAAGTTTTTCTTTTAATAAGGTTTGGCGCAATAGCATCTGCTTCTGGATCTAGTATCCTGCATTCCAAAGCAATTGCTTTGGCAATTTGGAGATGGTCACCAGTAACCATTCGTACCTATCACCAAATAAGATTAATCACATACTGAGGTCACATCTAGATAAGTACCTATCCTCAATCTGTAATGCTGCTGCAAATTACTATTTGGAATCCAGCATCAATGATTAGCATCCTAAGAAAATATCTTGAAAGCACCCTTTACTGAAATGACTAAATGACAATGTACTTCTCAATCGCGATCGTAAACAGAACCTCTATGTCTTACCCTTCATATCAACTTCATTATACCAAAATGAATTATGGTCAATCCATTTTCCAAAGAAAAGCATCGAACCAACATAAATATCCAATATGACCACCTAAAAGGATGCAAATGATGAGAAACTCAAATTTTGAGTTCCTGAAGTAATTAAAAAAGAAGCAGCAGAAGGATGAAGGATCATATCCCCAAATAAACCAACTGAAAAAAATGATAAAAAATATTAACATACCTTAACTCTAGCATTTTGGCATAGTTTCATGGCATCTTTTACTTCAGGACGACAAGGATCCTGCATGGTATGAGCGTGCAAGAGAATTCATCATTCTTACAATTAAACTGCATACATATTAAGAGTAAGTACAGCAAATGATTAACAGCGCATCCGGCCAAACGTAAGAAAATATTTTCTTTCTTCACTTGCCAGCCACTTGTACCGAGACAGAGTTCTATGGATTCCAGCAAAAGTTATTTAAAAAGTTGGATCAACCAGCTGGTGTCAATGAAATAACAAAAACATTAAATTTCATTAGGTCCCCAACAAGAACTCTTCAAAGTCATGGAAAAGAACTGAATTTTCCAAAGCAGAAGTTTTCTCTGAATGTTAGAAAACCTCCAACAATTTAAGCATTCCTAGAGTCATATCATCTTGCAGGGAACCTTTCATAACCAGAAATGAGAAAAAATAGAAATCAATGATGTCCTTTTCACTTAATATCTTGTTCACTGCTATACAAGAATTACCTTTATGCCCACAATAGCCAGTAAGATATGCTCATCTTCTGGTAATGCCCACTTGGTTTACTGTTCTTTATCTAGAGGAATGTCTTTTGTGTCATATGATCTATATGCAATGGCAACGCAGGGCAGACTATCAGTAGCCATATCTTCAATAGCCTTTCTGAAATACATCTTCTGCAAAACAAGAGGAAACTCACTTAATGATCTTCCATCAATATCATTAATGACTTGTAACAAGGCAAGAAAACATCAAGAAAACAATTTACCACCCTGACTCTGAGACTATGCAAAAAGCCTAATCATGGATAAAAGTGTAACCATGAATATAAAAGCAACAAATGTGAAATACATACATAATACAAGGTATTCAAGAATGGTTGCGTAGGAAAGAGTAGTACAGAGGATTCAAGATCTGCCTCCCATGGAATGGAATGTGTAATGCACAAAACTTCCAAAACTAAATGGTGAAAATTAGATCAGGAAAATGTCAAGGCATAATCCCATGAAGAACATAAGTGCAATACCAGAATATGTGCTCTGCTGTCACAGAAAAAACATGGCATTTATGAAATGTAGATTTGCCAAAATTATTTCAAACTATAATAGCACTGTGAAAGATTTCAGCAAGGAAAAAGCTAGCAGCTATTGAATTGCTATAATAGCCAATTATTTCCCAAACCTGATCTTTATCCATTGCTACCACTTGACCATTTGCATCCTTGTACTTTGTACAAAAAGCCAAAACTATTTCAGCAGCTCCTTTCTGGTGCATGCAAACTTCTGAGTCTTGCTGTGCTTGAAAGTTTAAAAACAATCATTAACGATGGATTTACATTGCATCACAATACAATTGTAGTATAAATCTGCAGGAGATTTAACATTGTTGTAACTCAACCCAATAACTGTGCACAATATGGGTGTGCATCATAAGCAAGTACCAGCCAAGACCAAAACTTAATTTTCTTAAACAGCAAATTCTTTTTTTGTTCAAACCACCAAAGAGTAGTTTAAGAGAAAGAAATAAATGATTCATGAACCCAACAGTAAATGACCTTTACACACCTATCGTATAGAAAGGATGCATGGCTTTGCCCCATAGTGATGGCTAGCAAAATCTCAAATCTAATATAGGATCCAACTACTGTTCAATCTAAAACTTAAGGACCAATATGCAGATCTTATTATTTTAGCATATTAATGGGATTGCATCCAACATGACAAAATCAGATGATTGTACTATGGGAACTTGTCAATATCATTAAATCTGCAGATATAATTTTTTGAAATTTAAGCTCAGCAGACCTCTAACTATTTACTTTCAAATGATAAGTACTTTAGAAGTTTCAAAGAACTTACTAATGCAGATTCAACTATAATATAGTCCTTCAAACACCCCAAACCAAGCCATCACTAAGTAAAATCGTGATTTGAAGTTTGAAAAACCTAGGTTACCTTGCCCAAACTGCTGAGATTTGTACCACCTTTTTTTTCAATCAAGTGGGTATTCCACCATTTTACTGTGCCTTAGAATCTTAACTCCTTTGTTGTCAAGACCTGCTTACGATGTAAGCACAAAGAAAAGCACCGCACTAATACTGCCTTAAAAGTAAAGCTGTTGAAGGGCAAAAACAACAGTGTCCTGACCGTCTGGGAGTTAGTTTCGCATACAAAAGCAACTTTCCCAAAACTTTAGTTACTGTTATAGCAGCTCGGTACAATCTCAAAAGGTATTGCAATGACACTGATACTGTCTGCATAACTAGATCTTTTTATTTGTGCCAATCCGCATGACAAGATTCGCACTCTAAATAACAATAAGATATAATGTGCATATTGTAGCAAATGTCCTCTTCAGCAGTGCACGCGTGATCAATAAAACTAAGGACTGAGAAATATACCAGCTTTACAACAACTCCACCTCGTTTTTTTCTCAGAATTGAAAGGGAAAACATGAATTATAGAGGAACTTGACCGAACGACTTCAATTTCCATCTCCAGCTGCAAATGAGGCATCATGAGTAGTCTAATGACATCACTCGTCAAACAAATAGATGAACTAGAGATAGGAGTGAAGAGCATAAGTAAGCGATATAAAACTTAAGCAAGAACCTTGATCCCCCGCTGTAGAATGCCCTTTTCAGTTGGCGAAGCAGACAGCTCTACATCTCCCACTGTCTAAAGAAGTAAAAACACATGAAGTTATCACTGGTCGCCGCTATTAAACAGCCATTACTGATGTTGCTCTTAAAATGCTGATCCAATTCCTAGAGTTTTCTAGCATAAGTATTTGCTAGAGAAATATGAAAAAATCCAAAAAAAATCTAGTGCTTGGCCCGCAAGAAGAGTCTGGAGTCTACTAAATTTGAGTGGAAGAGTCCATAAAATTATCTCTGCAAATGGCAGAGATGTTTTCCTTGAGGAGTCGATTGTTGAAGTAAAAAATTGCAGGATTAAAATTCTACTAAAAGTTATAAATTGTGGGCCATAAGTCGGTGAACCTTGCTTATAAATAGCAAGGTGTGGAGCGTAGCAGACCAACAAGTTCAGCTCCTTCCCTCTTCTCTTTGTAGTTCTCATCAAATAACAAAAGCCTTCATTTTGTTCCTTTGGGCTCCCTTGCCGCCACTCTCTTACAAAACATTCTGGTTGCTTCTTTGCCCAATCAATTCTTACACACATTGTTTTTAGTTCCCTTGCTCCCTTGATATATTACACACACATCAAGCGCACGCTTCCACTAATACCAACAGTTGCAAACCCACCTCAGGCGCATTATTCTGAGCAATGGCTTCAATCAGTAGAGAAATCGGAGAAGTTGATAACTTTGAGGTGCTGTCTGGAGGATCAACTTTTCTTCCACTGGCATAAGCCTTGACAACTGTCATCTGTCACAAGAAGGACATTTTCTTCACGTTATTAAGAGTCTCAAAGTTCATTCCAGAACCACAACTCCTTTAGTATCATTCATAGTCAAACTACTGTCTCAAAAATGATGTTACCGACAACACCCTCATATGATGTCTCTGTGAGAACGAGCATGTTTCACTGCTACAATAGCTAAAAAGCTCTTTAAGAGTTCAAATCTACTTGCACTCAGATAAATGGCAAATAAGGAGTTCTCAACACCATGCTTAGATCAGCAAAAGCAACCTGTAAAACAACGTACCTGATTTAAAGTCAAGGTTCCGGTTTTATGACTTCAGATAGTTGTGGCAAATCCCATAGTCGGGCATTCAGAAAGCCTTCGCACCTGAACTTTTTACTGTTGGTTTTTAGGAATTCCATTTTACTGCCATAAAAGATTCAGATGAAGGTCGCCGTAAGGAGTAGAAAATCTCCATACCATAGCTTTTCCCACCATCATTTTTCTCATCGAGTAAGCTAGTCTGCTCATTGCATCAAAGGTACAAAGTGAGAGTATGAACATTGTACACTTCCACATAAATCCGTTTAAAGGCCAGCAGATGATTACAGAAAAGAAATACTATCCAGCTATATCAAATTCTAAAAAAACCAATGAGATAAAAAGTAACAGAAACTTGGACAGGTCATAACCGATATAAATATTGTATTAAGAAGTCTATTCTTCATAGTGGACAAACTTACGTCAGTTTAGCAGCTAAAGGAAGGCCCTTAGGTACTGCAACTGCTACAATGGTAACCTGGAAGGTTCGAAAGTTACTGACGAGCTACCTAAAATTAATTTACAAAAACTATTCCATCAGAAATACACTTACTGCTGCAGTGATTTTTTCGATCACTCCATCTACAATAACGCAATAGCGATAGTCTTCCCAGCCTTAAACTGAATGGTGCCATTTGGATTTTTTTGTATATCCAGTAAAAAATCTGCACAAAGGTTGAGTTTGTAAGATCTATTACGGTTTCAGTATGAGGAATGACTTCAGAGATAGAGGAATTAATAAAATAAAATTGCAGTTTTTGTTTACATTACAATAACAGTTAACTTGCTAAAAGAGCAGCCAAAACAGCAACAGCTGCATGCAGTCCAGCAATGAAAGTAGTATACCCACCTAATATAAAAGTGAAGAAATCGGTATGACAACCAAAATCCATATCTTCCAAAAACAGGGAAAAAAATAAAGAGTTTAGAGAAACTAACCTGCAAGAGTGTCTCTTCCCCAGTATCTTCCGAAAACTAGCCATGGGCAAACCCCACTCAATGTTAATACCCACACTCATCACCTGAGAGGCAAAAACAGAAAAGTGAGGCAGAAGACAGATGGAAATAAGCCTTGATTTGTGATAAAGACAGACTTGGGATAGAGTAAACCCCCATCTCAGGAAGCACCATTTTTGGCAAACTAATTCTGATATCAGAGACAACCCTACTGCTAGAAATCCATTGAGAAACACGCAGGTAGTCAGGACAGCCAGAGCAAAGCGTATAAGTGCACGTTCAAAGGGACAGAGCCATCCATTCAATTCAAATTTGACTCACCTCCTCATAACGAGGCCTCAAGGACAGAATAAACTGTATATTTTTAAATATCTCCCGTACTTTCTTGAAATCATTTTTAAGGGTTACCCTCTATCTCAGAACAGAGTTTAGTTGAGATTAAAAGAGTCATGCTCCTTCACCAAATTAACTCAAGAACCCATGACTTTCAATTTTACAACCCATATTTAGCAAACAACAAGGTAGCGTAGCAATATGCTTCAAGTAAATTAGCCTACTTATGAAGTGTGGATCTTCTCCGTGATGTGAAATAAAAGCACAGAGAAGTATGATGAGGAAAGCAAAGTAGAAGAATGGAAAAAATACTTACAAGCACAGTGCCATTGCCATCTGCAACTTTGCAGCCAGACATTAAAAATGGTTCCCTTGCATCCTTGTGAACCTGATCGAAACAATAAAAGAAAATAAGAAAGGCCAATTTGTTGATAGATTGATCACCTAGCGAGAGCATAATTGCCGTGAGACATTACAATTTTGCACGCTCCATTCATGCTAGATTTGTCAATCACCAGGGAATGACCAGAAATCAAGACTCTGTCTGCAGGAACCTGGAGACAAAAGTGAACATCAAATGAAAGAACATATTCACTGTCCTCATGAGGAGGGTACCAAATGCAGAACTGGTTTTAGTTACTTGCCTGGTCACCGATCTTAAGGAGAACAACATCACCAACAATGGCATCATATATTGAAACTTCTATTCTTCTGCCACCTCTGACATCTATCATATGCATACAGGAAAGAGAAGAATGTAACTCACACATCTCATATAAAGTACCCACCTCCAAGCGTATATCTGTTTTCTCCTCATTTAAGTCTTGAAAATGCAGGGGACTGTCTCTAATCGCTTATAGCTGCAGGCAGGAATCAAATCCCAATTAACAAACCACCCATTACGAATAATTTCTATGTCATTGCATCTTACAGCAGTCAACAGCATCCATAGTGGAGCATCCATAGTGGAAGAAGTAAATTATTCACCGCAAATTAAAACATTGATTGTTTTTTATTATGTTATTATTCTGCAACCTTATCAGAAGAAGTTAAAACATGCGGCATCATAACATGTCTCCTGAGCATATAAGTTGCGATCTGAATAATCAGAAGGAATCATGTGGCATGATAAGTTGCTTCTGAGAATATAATTTATCATCTGATCAATCAGCAAAAACATTTCCAGCGTCGGCATGAAGCAATACTTGAAATTTTTAAAAGTGAATAGATACTAAATAAAAGATTTCAAATCTTAATACACGCGTTAACAAAATTCCAATACAAACAAGTCTTGTAATCTAACTCAACCCTACCTGCAATGACGAGAATAACAGCAAAAGCAATGCCCCCACCATCATACCATCCTTCCTTAATGCCCTAAAAGAAACACACGGAATAGATTGCATAATCGATCATTAAATAAAAAGTTATTAAAGTTTTGTTATATAAGCTTTATTAAAAAAAAAAAAACAAATGAATTCACATGTCAGATGAGGCTTAAGCACCGGTGTTCGGATAGGAGATACATGTGTTCAAATGCTTTGACGAAAAATAAATAAATGATTAGTTGTAAACATGACACGGGGTACATCTGGGTAGGAACTTATATTGTCCGTACGTGCCAATGACTCTTTGTGCTGGGATATAAAGGAAAATATTCTTGATAAAGACCATTATATGCACCAAGCAACGAATACCTTCAGCGAAGCTTTCACATCCTTCTTTTGATGTTAATTACCTTTCGCTGTCAGTTTGGGCAAGGATTGGCAACATACCAAAAAAAAAAAAAAAAAATCAAGCTAAAGCAACCAGAAAGAAACTAAGACAAATCTCAATATCGCATCACCAACACTCATATTGTGAGCAGGCCAGTCTCACCTCTGTCTTTATTCCAAGTACCAAGGAAGCCACGGCAGCTATTATCAATATGGCCAAAGTACGATCTTGCCAGCTTTCCAAAGGAACATCTACATGATACAGAAGACAAAGGATGGAGTATTGATGAGAATTCCAACAACTAGATGACAAAAGTGGTTTGGGTACACTCTTAATCAACAAAACAAAATGTATGTGTTCAAACCGAAAAAAGAAAGAGGAAGAGAAAAAAATAAAAATAAATGAGGGTACACGTCAAAGAGATTACGTGAAAACTCCTTCGTTTGTCCCGAGGATTTGTATTTGATCCGAATGTGTTCTTTTGTGCCAATAAATCTGTTAGGTGTTTGTTTCAATAGACAAGCATACGTGCATAAGTAAATTAAGATCAAATGTCTGATCGCAATAGAAGTAAAAACACTTATACACGTGTTTCCATAAGTAAATTAAGATCAAATGTTTGATCGCAACAGAAGTAAAACACTTATACACGTGTTTCCATAGCATTTACGTGCATTTAAAAAAAAAATGCTTTGAAGAGCTAAAGGGACTAATCATATTAACCTTGTACCGTGCTCCAAAATTTGGTTGAGAAGTTTCTTTGGGTTTTGAACACAAACGTCTGATGTCCTCACAGCAGTAGTTCTGACATTCTTCAGACTCTGATCGCGAACATCTGACACCTTCTAGTAACACCGGTTTTGATGTTCTTGGATTTTTGACCACAAACGTCTGACGTCTTCCAATAATACTAGTTCGACGTTCTTCAGATGTAGAACATCTGATCTCTTCTTCACAGGCTCTGACTTTCTTAAGATCCAGCCCCACAAATGTCGTCTAGTTAAGGTACACCACCAATTCTCACATTGAACAGAAGAGAGAAATTGAGAGAACTCACAATTGCAATTGTGCTAGCAATTGCTCTTGTGTGAGTGCTTTGTTGATTAGTTTCAGCATTTTCAATTATCGATTATCGATTGTCGATCGTTCATTATCTGGTAATCTGCTCTCTACATTATCTTTTATAGACAGTGCATATCACATTTAAATCGGCGCATTAACTCTAAATCGTTTTAGAATTAATTCGGCCGTAACTCCTAACGGACATAAATTTACTGTTATAGACACCAATTTGAGCATTAACTCTATAATTGTTACAAAGCATTATTCTAGACATTTATTTGTAACTGTTATAAGCTTTGTAACTGTTACAAATACTTAATTTGACTGTTATTTCTAAAATTATTTCAAAGTATTAATTGGTCATTAATCTAAAACCGTTTCAGACTATTAAACTGCTCATTTATTTTGAAATCGTTTCGGATTATTAGTGTAACCGTTAAGTTTTGAAACCATTTCAAAATTTAATGTGACCGTTACATCTGAAAAACATTTCAAATATTTAATTTAACTATTAAGTCTGAAATTGTTTCATATAATTGATTTCACTATTGATTCTGAACTTACTTCAAATTATTAATGATGTAAAAAAGCGCAGCTTGTGTCATGAGAGATCGTGTCACCTTCCGTTCGCTCTCTCTCCCCTATCGCTTCAATGTCGTTTTGTCGTTCCTGCTTTCGCAGCTATCACTCTCCCTCTCTCCTTTATGGGTGCAGAGCTTGACTGAACGTGAAGTTCATGCCTTTGGCAGGTCTCAAAACCTCGCATGGAGCTCCTCTCGTCATCTACAATTAAGTTGCCGACACTGATGAGGTCACAAGTCGTCTCTAGATCTGATGATGCCTCCTCCATATCTGGCCTGTCCATTGAGACTTCGTCGCCTGAATAGGAGGTAGGGGTCACACACGGTGGCCGCCGGTGTCAGCAACATGGCCACAGCAGAATTCCGTTGGTAACATCGCTCAAATTCCATCAAGCACTTTTTTTTCCAATTGATAGTGACATCGCGCTCAACTGCAACACTGAGAGTCGGCCTTGAGCTAATGATCTCACGTGAGGCTGCCCCCCTCTTCGTCCTCTTTGGATTTGATTGACATAGCCACGTAATCATTCGGTCAAGCTTGCAGAGAGAGGGCCGTGGGGAGGCGCGAGGGCAATGGCCCAGCCATGGCTACGGCTTGACGAAAGGTTTGATTCGCCGAAGATGACAGCTCACTCCTAAACGTTAGAGTTGTTGCATACTTGCAAACAAGATGAAATTTCTTTTTCAATTTTTAGCTTGTCTATTTGATATAGTTCATATTGGGTTTTTCATTTTTTTTTCCATCATATTTATAATTTTTGTAATTTTTCATTTTTAATTTGATAATAGATTTAACTCGACCGACGCGTATTCTTATGAACATATGTAAGTTGGTTACATAGTTGGGTATGAATTTTGAGGCTCGGTATTGTTTTTGAGGGTTAGACTGAATATAGAGACATTATATAATAAATAGGTCTGGCTGAGTTTAACGATTCTGCTCTATTTATAATTTATGTCTAAGCATTTGTAAAGTTGAGTGCCTTTAAAGAAAATAAAAAATCATGTAGGTTTATTGGAGTCCGAAACCTATCACATATAGTCTATCGAATAGGATTTTGGTTCCAAATTTATTTTTGTCAATTTTATGGAATCCGTGGATTTGCTAGTTTCCCCACACATCTATTACACTCTAGGATTTAATATCACAAGCTTAGGGATCTGTATAGTTTGATATTCAGTCTCGACCAACTTGAAAACCTCTCAAAATTATTAACCATCATTTATTCATATAATTGAAATGGTAACGCGGGTTAAAGTGCATAAAATGAATTAATCAGATAATTCAAGTAATTAAGCAATGCATCGATGCTTTGGTAAACATCGGCATTAGATATCAAGAGAATCATGCTAATAAGCAAATTCATCAATTTTTACATGGTTACTTAATGGAAATAGGTAGACTCCAACTCCATAGATCCACTTTCTACAATTTTAAATATAAGTATGGGTGTAATTATTAAAAACATACATAAAGGGTATGGGTAGGCAGCCTAGTTAGGGAGACATTCATGTGAATCTGCTAGCATTGCCTTTACATGATTTTCTCTGCTAGTGAAAAAATTCCAAGGTGCAACGGGAAAATTTACTTAGCTACATACCTGTCCTCTCTTTGATTTCGTAACTTGCCTTGATCGAGTATAATTTCCTAATCGCCTCAGTCATGTCCATCCGATCCAGTGGTGATTCTATCGAACATTCGACACCAACTTCAAAAATGGAGATTATGCAATCTTTGATCCTCATCCCCTGCTGTCGATCACCGGCTTCACTCCAAAGCCTTGAGTCTACAATGTCCATCACTCGATCAGGAAGAGCCATTTGGACAAAGCTATGAAGGTTAAGACAATGCCCAAAGGCCTCTTCAGTGGGTCTCTTTCCAGTGAACATCTCCAATAATAGAATGCCGTAACTGTATGCATCCCCAAGTGTAGAAACTTGGT
The DNA here is from genome assembly GCF_016545825.1 of Eucalyptus grandis. Classification (NCBI taxonomy): domain Eukaryota; kingdom Viridiplantae; phylum Streptophyta; class Magnoliopsida; order Myrtales; family Myrtaceae; genus Eucalyptus; species Eucalyptus grandis. The sequence continues at coordinate 22,185,135 of NC_052618.1, read as the reverse complement.
GTCCGATGCCATACTCTGAAAATTACATCAAAGCATTAAATAAGAATGAATATACACTTTTTCTTGAAGATAATTGTATGAAAAAAAAGTTCCTAAATCTCATGGGGTTTTGCTCGATGTCAATGCGCAGGAGCTTGCCTAAGACAGTTTTGAGGGCTTGCGCCAGTCACGCCCAAATAGAGTGATGGCACGCAAGTCCTCACTGACTTCACGTACGGGCTCGCTGTGCATGGTAGAGTCCAAGGAAAGGGTCCCAAAATCCCCCATTGGTTTTTTCTCTTTCATATATATTTGTTTAATTTTCGTTTAGTTTATTGGCTATAGCTGATGCTTAGCACCTATCGTATGCTAAAGTGGTAAAAATTGTTGCAAAAGTCAGATGCATCAACCGCACAAAGATAAGACTTTAGGATTTGTAAAGTGCACCAAAGATCAGTCAACAACGCAGAACTCTTCCAGTCCAAAAAGTAGTGCACCCAAAATTGTCACATTTTGCTGAACAAATTGCCTGAACATCAAGAGTGACTTTGTCATTTAGTAGGTCGGGGAAAAAAAGAAGAAGATTATATATGTGGTGAAGGCCTTGGTGGAAACTATTTAGTGCATTTAGTACATCTATTAACTAAATTTGAGCCACCAGTTTTAACTGGTTGCACATGAGATACACATGAGGCTCATCATTTTTCTGATCTGAATTCAATTTAATACCTATACCACACGAGGCAAAGAAAAGAACATTGTGGGGGAGGTGGGAGAAGAGACTTGGAGAGATTTGTTGACGTGATGGATTAATACTTGTAAATGCATGAGTTTGTTTTGACATGCTCTAAACAAGACGTTTAGGGAGAATTACAGTTGGATAGAACCCATCGGGTAGTCAATTAGTGTATGTTGTGTGATATTATCATGCATTTATGAGTTTGAGATCCCCATGAATTTCCGCTTTAAATGCTGTATCATCTAAACATATTTTACGAATATAGAATTATAGGTCGCCTCAAGAAGAAAGGTTCCCCTGTGAGGGGTCAATTACTTATGGTCAAGACCTTAAGTCATGGCATACCAAAAGAGCACAAGTTCTCGTCAATTTCTTATATCATAATTTACGACAATATTAGCCACTGTCTGTTTTCACAGCATGAATATGCTATGAGATAAAATATGAATCATAGAAAAATAATGCGACTATGATATGATAAAATATGCTATGTACATTTAGTGGCCCGGATTCACAAGTGTTGACAAAAAAATATTTCCTATTATTGATCAAATCTATGTCGGCTTATTCTCATCTTAATTTCAAATATAATTACCACATACTAATATTAGTCTGTTCATATACAAATATATATGTATTTTCTTTTACTACAATCCCAGGTGCAACCACTCCTCCAAACTCCCGTTAGCCATGAATTTGTATATTAGAGCTTTGAAATCATTGCCACAAATGTCCACGCTTGAACAGACGCTTAGTATCTTCACGAGGTTTCGGTGTCTAATGGTTCCTAGAGTTTGACATCCTGAGACAAAGCTCCTTGCAGCACCTCTTTGTGTTAAATTGAGCACCTTTACTGCCACAATGGCAATGCCCTCAAGAATCTCCATATAAACTGTGCCATATCTCCCTTTACCAATCAAATTGGTCTCTAAGAATCTATCGGTAGCTCTTAGGAGTTCATCATAAGAAATCCTCATGAATTGGTTCTTGAAAGATGATGACACCCAGGCAGTGGTTCTTGTCTGCTTCTTTTTGCGGTAATAAAAAATAGACAGGAACAACAAAGCTAAACATAACAAGCTGATAGCGACCACAAATGTTATTATGGCCTTGATTGTAGAAGACTTGTTAGAGCTTGGTAATTTACAAAGAGGAAGCTTCAGAGTTGGAACACCTCCACAAAGTTCCCTATTTCCAGAAACTGATACAACACTTGCATTGAGAAAAACTCCGCTCTCCGGAACTTGTCCTTATAGTTCATTGAATGACATATTCAAGTATTTAAGCAATGAGAACTCTGTAAGAAAGCCTGGGATTGGACTAGAAAAATTGTTATTGGAAAGATCCAGCACTTCTAGACGTTGTAATAGACTTAAAGCTTGAGGGATTTGACCATGAAAAGAATTAGTTTCTAAGTGAAGCCGTGCCAATCTCAAGCATCCGCTGATGGAGGCCGGAATCAAGCCGGTCAATCTATTGTAAAACAGATCTAATTCTTCGAGACTCCTTAAAGACCCAACTTGATATGGAAGAGATCCACTTAGATTATTATGCGCTAAATTGAAGAGGATTGACAAGGAATAAAGACCCACAATTTCGACTGGAATTGAGCCACTTAGATTGTTGTTTGAAAGCTCTAGCTCGATTATTTGCTTGCAATTGCCAAGACTTTGCGGTATGTAGCCTTGGAAATTGTTGTCTTGAAGGAAAAGCCTATTTAAAGATGTCATATTGCCAATCGAAGGCGGTCTCTCTACAGTAAACATGTTTCTGCTCAAAGAAAGTAGCCGCAAGTTGTAAAGTGCTCCAATAGAATCAGGAAGGCGATTGGTTAGAGAATTATTCTTCAAACTCAAATACGACAAGTTGAAGAGATTTCCGAAGGCTGAAGGAATAGTTCCATGGATCAGATTGTTTGACATTGAAATTTGCTTAATGCTGGTGGAGAGATTGGAGATGGATGTTGGCAATGATCCGTGAATCGAGTTCGCGTCCACCGAGAGAATTCCCAAGTTGGAACAATTAGCTAAAGAAGAAATAAAACTCAAGTCATCCTGCAACCGGTTTAAACCCAATGCAATCACATAAAGGCCCTTTAGCCTTCCCAGATTTTTCGGTATTGGTCCATGGAAATTATTGTTAGCAAGGTAAAGTCCCCGAAGACTGGTGGTATTCGTCAAAGATGACGGAATTATCCCGGTGAACATGTTATTGAGCCCTCCAAGGTAATAGAGAAAAGGAAGAGTGGTGCCAATATCAGAAGGAAAGCTTCCCCGCAACTGGTTCCAACCAACATAGAAGTAATTAATTCCAGAGATGTTAAAAATCCCTAGTGGAATCTCGCCGGTTGGTTTGTTCGATGATAGTTGAAAAACTACAACCTCTCAAGTCTGGACAGTTCCTCAGGTATTTCTCCTCGAAACGCATTTTCTGTCAAAGTGAGGTGTTGTAGCAGCAAGAGGTTTCCAATCGAAGGAGGAATAGGACCTACAAGACCATTCTTAGCCAAGGCCAACTTTTTAAGCCTTGGCAAAGAACCAAGATTGGAATAAATTCCCCCCACAAGTCGGTTATCTACAAAATTCAAGGACTCGAGGTTTGAGCAGCGGGAAAGATTGGAGGGTATTGGCCCACCAAAAGAGTTGTTACTAAGATCAATATTGCGGAGCCGAAACAAGTTGCCGATCTGTGATGGGATTTCACCGCCAAAGCTATTGCTTTGTAAAACCATGATCCTGAGGAAAGAGGTTACCTATGTGAGGAGATAAGAAGCCTACCAAGCCTTGTGATCTCAAGATCAAGGACATGACCCTCCCGGGATGCCTTTTGCTGCACAAAACACCTTGCCACTCACAATGATTGGTAGAATCATTCCAAGAGCTCAAGACTCTAAATGGATCTTTGTCTATATCATTTTTGAAGAATGCCAACGCAAGCCGATCCGTTTGGTCTTGTGAGCAAGCGCCGAGGCTAGGGATTGAGCTCCACCACCACAAGAGGGCAAAGTTGAGCATAAGAAAGAGTCATTTCCCCATCTCCTCCGGTGATCCACTTTCAGTCTTACCTACATTTAACACTGCCGTCTCGTGCACAAATCGAGTATTGACTAATTCCATTAAGGGAAGTACTATAAACTTATAAGAACGTTCTATGGTCCTCAATTTTACGTTGTCTATCTTGAAGATATATGTATGTTCTCTAAGGTTTCAAAAAATGTACACCCTACGGTTTGAAGCCCATGGAACTATAGGGTGTGAAGCGTGGCAATATAATCAAATATTGTTATTATTATTTTAAACGCACTACGACTATTTTATATATTTCATAAAATAAATGATGTGGCATATTTTTATTACGATATGCAAGCATTTCAATATCAATTTAGTATCTTATATTTGGAACAAAATATAGTTAGAATGGAGACAATAAATTTTAAAAGTAAGATTTGAACGTGAAAAACCTTTTTCCATCTCACTTTTAAATACACTGTTGAGAACCAGTCATTTTCCTTGAAAACAATTTTTTTTATAAAAAATATTTCTCCATCAACTATTTTTTTTTTCTCAAAAGTGATATTGATTTCCCTTTTCTGGTTAGATATTAGCTAAGGAACGGGATAGGCTAGCCACACCGAGCCCGTGACTGCCAAACGGCCTAGTAATATTTTCACTTTGATACACTATCTATCTGTCTCTTTCTCTTTGTCCTCTTATCGCCATATCCTCCATGATAGACGGATACAAGATGCACGTCCAACCGTTCAATGCTAAGTGGGGATGTGAGGGCGTGCCCTTCGCATCCATGCCGATTGCAGAACCGTAAAAGTAGCTCATAAAATTAAAAACGCAAATTATATGGTTTTCATGGTTGCATTAATTTAAAAACAAGTGGATGATAACTTAATTGACACAAAAGAGAAGTACATGTCCCTGTTAGATAGCTTAAAATAAGGAAAATGGCAGAGACATTAATGATTTATAAATTTTATCTTTTTTTATGGAAGATGGATTTGTCAAGCAATAAATCAAGGAGCAACTAGGTCTGTTGAGGGCGATAGATCCAGATCTCGCTGCTCCTAGATCTGGAGTGGAGGAGTTGAGTCTCTAGATAAGAAGGATGCACCTCCAGATCTGGACGCTCACTGCAACCTTGACAGCATCAAGCCCTCGAGGGTTGGTTAGAACTTGTTGACGTCTTGACAGCGGCCGTTGCTAGGAGTGGGAGGAGGGAGAAGTACATTAGAATTGTCAAAAGTTATATATGGCGCTCATTTTAATATTAAAAGTTTTTTTATTTTTATTTTATTTTTCAGATCACTTAAATGTCACTTAAATGAAAAAAAAATGATCATTTAAGTATTAATCTCGAATACTAGAAATTTGATAGGGCAAAATTTTGATATTTTTTTCACCGTGTGGCTTGTTGGTAGCCTTATTCAGCATAAAAGCTCAAAACTACGTAGTTTAACAAGTTTCAGTTGCCTGCATGACCCAAAACGACTTTGTTCAGCAAGAAAAATCAATTTCTTGCTCAACTATCGATAGAAAGGGTATGCAGCAGGGAATTTCTCTCTGGTTTCTTGTCTGGGCAATTCATCAAAACCACCTCAAAATCCGCCGTTAACAGAGTCGATTCGTCGAAAAGCTGCAAACCGGAGGCTCAGTCGGATCCATTCTCGGCGAGTTCGAATCACGGTTGGTGTTGCGTTCTTCACCGGCCAAGTCCCTCGAGGCGGTTTCTGAAGCCGTTTTGTTCCGATCTACCTAGCAATCGACGGAACGAGGCTCACCGGCCTTGGTTTGCATGCGTTTTGGGCCTGCTCATTCCTTTCTCTGTGTCCTAGTGTTGTTTTCTGGTTATGGTTAGTTCTGGTCTGAATTTGTGGCCCGAATGCTTTCCGGTTGTTGTACCTTAGATGTTCGATGAAATGTTTGTGTGAGGTTCGCGTGCTTGTTCTTTGTTTCCCTTCCAACCTCGGCGTTCATTGATTGCTGGACGTGCTTCGTGTCTTCTAATTTGATGAAACCAAACAATTTTGACTGAACAACACTCTTATTGGTGTTGTTTGTTGAGGTTGTGGCAAAGCTCGTAGGTCTGGGTGGTGATGGGTGAGCGTTGATGAAGTTGTAGCCGAGGAGTCCATGTACGGTGTGAAGTAGTGACGGTGCATAAGGGAGAAAAGAGAAGGGAAAAAAAAAGAAAAAAAGAAAAAAATAATGTAGAGGGAGAGGGGGAGAAATGTACATATGGAAATGCTATACAGACCCCCCTTTTTTTAAAAAAAAAATGTCAAGTCATATTAAAATTTTAATTATAAATGGAATGCATATATTTTGGCAAAAATTTCTCGTCGGAAGCACTTAAGTGATTATTTTTTTTTTTAGATTTGATACTTCAGTGATCCGGTGAAAACTTTTAACACTAAAGTGAGTGTTGTACATAACTTTTGACACATCTTATGTACTTTTCTCGTGGGAGGGTGGAGGACGCTAGAGACAAATGGTCTGGTTGAAAATGGATGGTGGATCTTAGAACAAGGATGATGGATGCGATGATGAGTTGGTGGTGACTTTTGAATGGCTTATTGGGCAGCATCGGAGGACGGTAAGTGGTGATGGCTGGTACTATATATAAATCAGGGCATTCCCTATTGGAGGCTTGGATAAGACTTGTTTGCTCATTACAACTGGATAAACTTTATTTATGTCCCCTAATAATTTAATCTCATGCACTATTTCTCAATGTCTTTAGCATTACTCGACATAAAGTCTAACATTCTTCTTATTATTATGTATCCAATTTGCTGAAATTTCAAACTTCACTTAAGCCTTTTACTTTACTTCCATTTGAGGAAAGGAAGAACATGCAAAACTACTTCCTCATGCACCAGTTACTAGTTTATCATTTCAAATCAAAGTAGATTTGAACACAAGGTTGTGTTGTCCAAAGGAGATGTTCCCTGATAAGTTCATTGCACATGGTAAGTTGAAGCCTCGAAAATATTTTTCTATAAATAGCATAACTAATCACCAAATATATCACCTTGAACCAACATCAGCTAATTCCTTGAGCCTCATGAATTCTCTAACCATCATCATCTCTCGTCTCTATTTCTCTCTTTCAACCTACTCATGCCCAAAACTCACCCCAAGACTATCTCAACTCTCACAATGCTGCTCAGAAGCAAGTTGGCGTGGCGAACATGACATGGGACAACACACTTGCTGCCTATGCCCAAAGCTATGCGAACCAACGGGTTAGCGACTGCAGCCTTGTGCACTCCAATGGACCCTATGGCGAGAACCTTGCCAAGGGCACTGGCATGTTCACTGGCATCTACGCCGTCGGCTTGTGGGTCGCAGAGAAGCAAAACTACAATTACAACACCAACACCTACGCGAGCAGGTGCGACTGCTTGCACTACACTCAAATGGTTTGGCGCAACTCGGTTCGAGTCGGGTGCGCTAAGGTTCAGTGTAACAATGGGTGGTGGTACGTTGTGTGCAACTACAATCCTCCAGGCAACTATGAAGGAGAACTTCCATACTAGGAAAGGCTTTTAGAGTGACAAGCTTACATATGGCCTATTGTTATATGCATCATGGGTGTCACGCCCCGACCCTCAAGCACGCACACATCCCTTACTTTTGGTCGATTTTAAAATGCGATATCCCAGGACTATGTATCGCCGACCCTTTCATTTATATATGCACATGCGGAAGCAGTTATAATTCCCCAGACAATAAAGCAATGGGATAGAAAAGCAGGCCATATATTTTCCTTACTGAAAATTCTCAACTACATCTTTTTACATGCATCTCATAGTATTCTACAATACTATATATATGCAACTCTGGTCTAACGTCTATTCACATGCGAACAAGGTCTGACAAGACAGGACGGGATCTCAGTCCTCATCCGGGTCGTACTCGGGGTTATCCTCGGGGTCCTCCTCCACGTACTCCTCTTCGGGTTCCTCAACAAGGATCTCCTCGTCAGATTCATGCTCCTTAGGCTCCTCATCCAGGTCCTGAAATGGTTATTCAATAACCACCGAGACAACGTCTCGGCAAGTTCTACCTCCTAAGACCCGATTAGTAAACTAATACACCTTAGGGCTGCCTATGCACAACATGAGTCAGAGGACTTACCTTGGCCTCAGATTCCACCTGCATATTAGCACAGATCAAATAGACACCCAAGCAATCACATCACAGATCGAAGCATCGATCTAATCGACTTAGTCGATTACACGCCAACAAGACCACTCAATGTCATATCCATTCAATCAATCAATCCACCGCATCAAATCAAGACAATGATCAATCGACCTAGTCGATTACATACCAACAAGACCACTCACGGTCATTTCCATTATTCCAACCAATTTACAATATCAATTCAAGGCAATGATCAATCGACCTAGTCGATTATATATCAGCAGGACCACTTCTGGTCATTTCAACCATTCCAATTCAATTCCCAATTATGAATCACGGTCCTTAGGACACAACTTAATTATAGGTGGTAATCACGGCCCCACCGAGCAATTTTCTTAAATTTAGTGGCATCACGGCCCCACTCGGCAACTTTTAATATTTAGTGGCATCACGGCCCCACTCGGCAATTTTACATGTAGTGGCATCACGGCCCCACTCGGCAATATTATATGTAGTGGCATCACGGCCCCACTCGGCAATATTATATGTAGTGGCATCACGGCCCCACTCGGCAATGTTATATGTAGTGGCATCACGGCCCCACTCGGCAATGTTATATGTAGTGGCATCACGGCCCCACTCGGCAATGCTATATGTAGTGGCATTATCAACCGATGCCCGGTTATTCTTCAATTAATAACCAAAGATTATTCAATTTAGGAATAAATCCTAAAATCACTAATAAATCAGTTTCTCACAAATTAAGGCTCAAATAAATAAATGAACCACTCCACGACAATCAGCACGAAATTCCGATCACCGGCCATCCCGGTTGAATTTCCGGAAAATAATTAATTAAATAATTAATTGCGAAAATTAAATAAATAAATACAATAAATTCAATTTAGCATAATATAAAACTCAATTAAATAAACGGACTGCGCCACGATCATCAGCATAAAATCCCGGTCATTTGCCACCCCAGTTGAATTTTCGGGAAATAAATAATTAAATAATTAATTTCGAAAATTAATATTTAATTCCTAAAAATACCACCTAGGCCCGATTTGCTTAATTAACACCCGATAAGGGACGGAAAAAATCCCAAGAAGCATCCAATAAATACTATAAGCAATTCTCTATCTAATTACACTAACCAAACAACTAACATACAATGTAATTAACTAATAATCACTAATCAATTCTAATCTAACAACCTAATTACACTTAATTAACACTAATCAACCTTTAAGTATAATTAGCACACTAAGAAGGCATTAGTGAGTAAAACTCACTCAAAACGACGGGCTCGACGCGAGGATCGACTTTCCTCAAAGCGGGCCAAGCATCCGGGCTCGGGAAGGCGGCCAAAACGGGCCAAACAGTTGCTGCAATACCCATTTCTGCACTCTCTGTGCGCTGATGGTTGGGGGCGATGGAGGACGGATCCGGGGCTGAGTCGAGCTGGACAAGGTCGGTGGAGGGCGAGGGGACTCCGGTGAGGCCAGACGGTGGCCGGAGGAGGTTGGGCGGTGGCCGGAGGCAGCTGAACGGGACTGAACAAAGGCGAAACAGAGGCTGGACAACAGCTCGATCGGGCAACTGCAGACGGCGCACGACAGGCGAGCGTGAGGCGAACGGTGGCGAGGCGGTGTGCGGCGGTGATGGCAGCTTCGATGCGATTGCAGCTCCTTCAACCGATGATGGTTGCTGCTTCTGTTTCTGCTTTCATTTCTGCTCGAACCAGAGGGAGGAGAGGGGGCGAAGATGCGCGAGGCAGCAGGACGGCGGACGGCGGCGACTCCGGCTCCAGATGCTTGCTGCGACGGCACTGAGAGGAATCGCTGCTTCGACCTGCTGGTTCGCTGGTCTTCAGCTTCCATGGTGTCGTGCAGCTGAAGATGGAGATGCAGGGGAGAGAGGCAACGACGAGGAAGAAAGGGGGAACCGGTTTCCCCTTTTTCCTCTCTCACTCTTTCTCTTATGTCATCCGCACGTGAGCCACCATGGGCTGTCATCCACCCACATTTCTAGCCCAAAAATGCCCCTTCTAGAAGCCTTTAAATAGGCCAAAATGTGGGGTAAGTGTGGCATACGAATTTTGCTAGGTTTTCTTTCCAATTGGGCCTTAATTCCTCTTGAATTAAATCAAATTGACTCCCATAATTTCATTCAACACCTCATCATTCCAATTGGTATTTTTCCTTACCAATGTAGCCCACTTGCATCCCAATTTCACAATCCATGGCTTCAATTGAACGAAAACGGCTCTATTTATCCAGTCGAAATTAGAACCCGAAAATCTGGATGTCACAATGGGTGTGACATAAAAAATAAAGGGAAAATAAAAACGACTAGCTTGATATGATTCATGAGCTAGTTTAGAAAAATATGGATGTATAACATGTTGCTCATAAGAGCATCTTAAGCAGATTATTACTAGCAAATTAGCAATATTTTGCGAATGTTTGAAATGGCTTTTGTAGATTTAAGTGTTCTTGATCATCAACTGATTATATGCTTTTGTAATGAAAGGATGCATGAGAACAAAGTGTTCTTTCGACTTTTACGCTTCATGATATAATGAGAAGGGATGGTTTGGAGTTAAACACCCCATAATAGATTACTTCCTTGTGTATATTATCCTGGATACAAATATCCCTCCAGTGTAATACATTGTCCAATTGAGCAATACATAAAGTCAATATCCTCTCACATTGTGACTTGATATTGGCATTAGATTGTTCCTATTCTAATCTCAATTCATGATGTTTTCAGCGTGCCCCTGATTTTGATCCTAATGCCAAACTTGAGCTTTGTTACACTAGATAGTTGACCTACAGTTTGGTATATATTTCACGAGCACTTGCCTTAATATAGCCTATTCCGTCCATACCATGAGTCGTTTTTGTTTGCTTAGCGTTTTCGTCACTATACCGTGGTGTTATGTATTTTGCACCACATCTATGGCATTGGATGCAGATCCATTGTACCATTGGTTTACTTATCTGCTGTCTCCAATGCCAGATCAAGACATGAGTCTCTCTTGTTAATTGTACACCTTCCCCAATCACTCCTCAAAATCCCAACGCCATTCTTTTCTCTCCCTCTAGTCTGTGTCCACCCCCTACTGAGCCCTACAACCACACGCGGCTCGTGTCACTAACGTGCCTCCACTGCCAATATAAATTATGACCTTCTTCGCTCCACCATTTACTATTGGTGTTGACAAGGGATCGTGTCATGCTCCGTTCACCCTCTCTCCCATATCGCTTTAATGTCGGTCGCTGTCCCTACTTTCACATAGCTCTTTCTCCCTTTCTCATTTGAGGGTAGCCAAGCTTGCCAGAATGTCAAGTTTATGCCTTTGGTGGGTCTCAAGACCTCGCGTCGAGCTCCTCTCGTCATCTACAATCAAGTTGTCGACGATGATGAGATCAAAATGCCATCTCAAGGTTTGGGGATGCCTCCTACATCTAGCCTGTCCATTGAGATTTCCATGAGATCTTAAAGGCCATAATGGCTAAATTAGGTCATCAATGGTGGTTTGGAGACCTCAGAAATTTGGCGTTGAGAGAAGAGACAGTGAAGGAGAGAGTGTTTTGGGTTAGTAAATAGAGAAAGCAAAGATGGTCGTGGATGACACGAAGGAGAAAGTAGTGAGATGTGGAGGAGGCGACCGTGATGATAGGTGGCTGCAATGGCTGGAGACGGTGGCTAATGGTGAAGAAAGAGAGAGGGTTGGTTGAGTGGGAAGACTTGATGATAATAATTAGACATTGTAGTAAGCACACCGACAAGTGCAACAAATATGCATCCATTTTCCTTTTTTGATCATGTCCCATTTATGTCTTTGTTAACTCTCTATCTGTATCGACCAAAAAAAAAAAAAAAGAAAAAAAAAAAATCTGTAATTTGATGCCATAGCAAAGAAAAAAGATAAAAGAAAATGAGGTTTGGAGAGGAGGTAGGGGGTCTCGCATGGTGGCTAATGGTGTTGGCAACATGACTGCAACATAATTTCGTCGGCAACGTCGCCTAAATTCGATGAAGCATGGCTTCCAATTGATAGTGAGGTCACTCTCAACAGCAACATTGAGAGTTAGCCTTGACCCCATGATCTTGTGATAAGGTTGTCTCCATCTCCTTGCCTTTGGATTTGATCAAGCTTGATCTCCAATTGACCGTGGGCTCTCGTTTAAGCACGACATTAAGACTTGAGCTCGTGACCTCACGGTGAGGTCACATTCTAATACACAAGCGTGCGCAGAGAGAGAGGTAAGGGCAATGGCCCAACCATGATAATTAAGCAATACATTGATCCACATTAGCATTGGAAATGAAGAGAACTGGGCAAATAAGCAACTTCATCAAATTTTACATGATTACTTGGTGGAAATAGGTGGACTTAACTCCATACATCCACTTTCAACGATTATAAAATGCAATTATAAAAAACACACATAATAGGTATGGGTAGGTAGACTAGTTAGGGAGTCATTCATGTAAATTTGCTAGCACTACCTTTGCATGATGATTTTCTCTACTAGTGAAAAAGTTCCAAGATGAAATGAGAAAACTGATTTAGCTACATACCTATCATCCTCTCTTTGGCTTCGTAACTCACCTTGATCAAGTGTAATTTCCTTATTGCCTCAGTCATGTCCATCCGATCCGGCGGTGATTCCATCGAACATGCGACTCCAACTTCGAATACAGAGATAATGCAATCTCTAATTTTCATCTCTTGTTGTCGATCACCAGCTTCACTCCAAAGCCTCAAGTCTATAATGTCCATTGCTCGATCCGGAAGAGCCATTCGGACAAAGTTGTGGAGGTTAAGATGGTGCCCAAACGCATCTTCAATGGGTCTCTTTCCTGTGAACATCTCCAATAATAGAATGCCGTAACTATATGCATCCCCAAGTGTGGAAACCTTGTGTCCCATGCCATACTCTGAAAATTTCATCAAAACATTAATAGGAACAAACATACACTTTTTCTTGAAGTCAATTGTTTATAAAAAGCTTCTAAGTCACATGGGATTTTGCTTGATGTCCATTTGCAAGAGCTTGCCAAAGAAAATTGTGAGGGATCGTGCCTGTCACATCCAACATAGAGAGATGGCTTGCAAGCCCTCACTCACTTCACAATCGGGCCCACTATGCATGGCAGAGGCCATGGGATCCTTTGAGCAAGGCCAAGGGTCTCAAAGCCCCCTACTGGTTTTTTGCTTTCATTTCTCTCTGTTTAATTTTTCGTTTAGTTTCCTATATATGGCTGATGTTTGGCGCTTGTTGTATGAACTCTTATAAAGTGCATCAACCGTTGAGAAATGCATTAATGGTAGAGAAATAGGATTTTAGAATTCATAAAGTGCACCAAAGGTCAATTAACGATGTATAAACTTCTTCTCCAAAACTACTAAGTGCAACAAAAGTTGTCTCATGTTTGCTACACAAATTGCCTAAACATCAAAAGTGGTTTTGTCCTCTAGTAGGATACGGCTGAAAATAGAAAGAGAAGAAAATATGTTGGGTGAAGGCCTTGGCAGAAGTCTATGTGTTAACTGAATTTGAATAGTTTGTTTTTTGACTGGAAACATATGGGATCCATGTGAGGCTAATCATTTTCATGATACAAATTATGTTTAATACCTATACCACACTTTCTTTTATGCAAAGACGAGAAAAAAAATGCCTAAAAGAACAGGCAAAAAACGAACACAGTGGGGGGAAAAGAACAGACTTAGGGTGATTTGTTGACAGTGATGGATTTATACCTGTAAATGCGTAAATTTGTCTAATATGCTCTGACCAATAAGTTTAGGAGAAGTGATAGTTGGGTAGAGCCCATTGTGTTGTCAATTAGTGTATCCTCCAACAGTTTCTGGCATAAATGTCTTGTCATCTAATATATTTTTCAAATACTAAATTATTGGTCATGAAAGAGTATTTCATAAAGGAAAAACTACTTATTGTTAAGACCTTAAGTCATAACATTCCAAAAGAGATTCGCAATCTGTTTTAATGGCATGAACATGATATGAGACAAAATATGAATTATAAAAAGAAAATATAAATATGAGATGATACAATATGCTTAATCTATTTATTCACATGGATTAAAAATTTTCCACTCATTGATCAAAATTACGATGGTTTATTCTCATCTTAATTTAAAATATGATTAGGGCAAGCTACTTTTAATCTTTTCGTACAAAAAGATACGTATTTTCTTTTTCTGTGGAAGCTATTAATAGCGGAAAGAGGAATTGAGTTGTGAGAAAGAGGTGTTAGAGCATACAAATCATAACATAATGTCAAAAATAATCGTTTAGTCAAACTTTTGGCACTCACATATTACTATCGCAATCAAATAAAAACTAATCAAGAAAATATGACAGTTTTATACCAGGAGGCACATAGCCGATGGATCCTCTGACTACGGTTGAAGTTGAACTACCTTGGTCTTGAACTCCTATGGCTTCGGTAGACACCGTTGAAATGATCTTTGCAAGCCCGAAATCTCCAACTCGAGCCATCATGTCGTTGCCCAGAAGCACATTACTCGGCTTCAGATCTCCATGGACGATGGCTGGATAGCAACCCTCATGGAGATACTCGATCGCGGTAGCTATGTCAATGGCGATGTTTAATCTTTGCACTAGTCTCAGATTTCTCGATTCGCTACACTCACCATCTCGTCCTATGGTTCCAGGGTGCAGCCACTCCTCCAAGCTCTCATTAGCCATGAACTCATATATTAGAGCTTTGAAGTCATTGCCACAAAAGTCCACTCTCGAACAGACACTTAGTATCTTCACGAGGTTTCGGTGTCTAATGGTTCCTAGAGTTCGACATTCAGTGATAAAGCTCTTTGAAGCGCCTCTTTGCATTAGATTGAGCACCTTCATTGCCACCGTGGCACCTCCATCAAGAATCCCCTTATAAACCGTGCCATATCTCCCTTTACCAATCAAATTGGTCTCAGAGAATCTATTAGTCACTCTCAGGAGTTCTTCATAAGAAATCCTCAAGAATTGGTTCTCGAAAGATAATGAAGTGGAGGCATTGGTTGTCGTCTGCTTCTTTTTGCGATAAAAGATAGACATACATAGGAGCAACAAAGCTAAACATAACAAACTGCCAGCTACCACATATATTACTTTGGCCTTGGTTGAAGAAGACTTCTAAGAGCTTGATGATTTGCAAAGAGAAAGCTTCAAACTGGGAACACCTCCACAGAGTTCTGTATTTCCATAAATCGATACAGCACTCCCATTAAGAAAAACTCCACCTTTTGGAATTTGTCCTTCTAGTTGATTGAAGGTCAAATTCAAGTACTTTAGTAGTAAGAGCCCTGCGAGAAAGCTCGGGATTGGACCAGAAAAATTATTATTGGAAAGGTCCAGCTCTTGTAGACCCCGTAATGGACGTAAAGCTTCGGGGATTTCACCATGAAAAGAATTAGCTTCTAAGTAAAGTCCTTCCAATACCAAGCACTCGCTGATGGATGCCGGAATTAAGCCGGTCAGTCTGTTGTGAGATAGATCTAATACGCCAAGATTCTTTAAAGATCCAACTTGCAATGGAAGAGATCCACTTAAATTATTATTTGCTAAATTAAGGATGATCGATAAGGAAGAAAGATCCATGATTTCGACAGGAACAGAGCCAATTAGGTTATTATTTGAAAGAGCAAGCCCAATTAATTGCTTGCAGTTGCCGAGACTTTGCGGTATGTGGCCTTGGAAAAAGTTGGAGGAAAGGTGAAGGACATTTAACAACGTAATGTTACCCATTGAAGACGGTATCTCTCCCGTCAACATGTTCCCGCCTAAACCAAGTTTATGCAAGTTGGAAAGTGGTCCGATGGAATGAGGAATGCAATCAGTTAAAAAGTTATTTCTTAAATCCAAGAAAGTCAAATTGAAAAGATTTCCGAGGGCTAAAGGAATAGATCCTTGGATCTGATTGTTTGACATAGAAATCCGCTCAATTCTGGCGGAGAGATTGGAGAAGGATCTCAGCAACGATCCGTGAATCAAGTTAACTGCCATCCCGATACTGTTAACATTGGAACAATTAACTAAAGAAGAAATAAAACTCAAATCATCCTGCAAGTGGTTATAACCCAATTCAATTGTATAAAGGCCCTTTAGCCTTCCTAGATTTTTCGGTATTGGCCCATGAAAATTGTTGTTGGCAAGGTAAAGTTCCTCAAGACCTATGACATTCGATAACGTTGACGGAATCGTCCCGGTGAACAAGTTATTCTGGGCGCTAAGGCCATAGAGAGAAGGAGAAGCGGTGCCGACATCATTGAGAAATCTTCCCCGCAACTGGTTAAAACTAACACTGAATAATATAATGTCGAGATGTTTAAAATCCCTGCTGGAACCTCACCGGTTAATTTGTTGGAAGCTAGTTGGAAAAACGTCAATCTCTTAAGTCTGGACAATTCCTAGGTATTCCTCCGCTTAACACATTATCTTTCAGGGAGAGCTGTTGTAGCAGTGAGAGGTTTCCAATCGAACGAGAAATAGGACCTACAAGTCTGTTTCGAGACAAGCCCAAGAGTTTAAGTCTTGTTAAAGAACCAAGATCGGAATGAATTCTCCCCACAAGTTGGTTATCTATGAGATTCAGGTTCTCGAGGTTCAAGCAACGGGAAAGATTGGAGGGTATCGGCCCACCAAATGAGTTGTTACTAAGAATAAGAACATGTAGCCGAAGCAAGTTGCTGATCTGTGGTGGGATTTCGCCGTGGAAGCTGTTGTTCTGCAGAAATATGACCCTCAGAAAAGAGAGGTTACCTACATGAGGAGATAGAAAGCCATCCAAGCCTTGTGATCTCAGGACCAGAGATGTGACCCTCCCAAGATGTCTTTTGCTGCACAAAACACCTTGCCACTCACAATGATGAGTAGAATCATTCCAAGAGCTCAAGACTCTAAATGGGTCTTTGTGTATTGCGTTTTTGAAGGAGGCTAACGTGAACCGATCCGTTTGGTTTTGTGAGTATGCTTTGGAGATTGTGATTGAGCTCCACCAACACAAGAGAATAGAGTTGAGAATAAGAAATAGGTGCTTCCCCATCTCGTCCAGTGATCCACTTTCAGTCTGAGCTGAATTTATAAACCTCCTCTCTATGCACAAATCAATTATTGACTAAGTCCATCATGGGAAGTTCCGTAAACTTTCTCTCTCCTGAAGACTGAAGACTGAAGACTGAAGATTGAATAAATTATTATAAAATAATGTGGAAACTAACCAAATTTTGTAATTAATTAATGTGAAATCACCGAGAAAATAAATGAGAAACAATGAAGAACTCTTGAGATTTTTGTGGTTCAGTCCGAAAATCGATATCTATGCAGCTAGAAGAGTAAGCAGCTATAATCCACTAAAAATCGGAGAAAATAGAGTTACAATTACTTGCAAGTTCGAGTGTTTTTCACGCCTTGATTACATCTAAACTCACAGTGTTTATTAATAGAACAACTCATTATGTGACTCGCGTCACAAAATCCACCGATTGTAAGAAAGCGTTACTGGTGTGTCCTCTCGTGCGAGGATATAAAATAGAGACTTCAGCAGTACGTCTTCTTCAGGATATTAGAACAGGCCTAAAACTGTACGCGTTGAGTGGCGTCCGACTAATCTTTGCTCCCTCGGTTAAACATGGATATTTATCTTCAACAGAACCAAACCTTAAATACATTTAATAGTTAAGTAGCACCGCCCAACAAATCAAAATATGATACTGATTAAAAAGGAACACCATATTTTGAAATCAGAATCCTTTAAATGAGTTGGATCTCGTACCTAGTTCAAACTCAAGCCATAATTTAATAATTGGTGCCTCATATTTCCCATCAATTTAATAACGATTGGGAAGAGGAATAGGATAGGGACATGTAACTTATTTCAACAGAAATGACATGTAATTGACGACAATTACCCCATAGGAAAAAAAAAAAAGAGAAATGGAATAAGCTAACAATGCATATAACCATAAAACAAGAGGAAGACTAATGAAATTTGGGACATGTATGTTATCCTAGCACGCATGCCCTTTCCTCTTTTAGTCCTTAAATGAAACTGCCTGATGGTCTCCAAAATATCATTAGCCTTCAACCAAAGGCTTCATGGCCTTGGAAAAGCTTTCTCATCCGTAGGATTTGAATAACAAATAGAGAGCAGACTTGTCGAACCAACTCATCTTATATGATCAAAATTGCAATTTTATCCTTCCAATGTCACTAGACCTAGAAGAGAAAGATCGGTAAGAAATCAAGGAGAACAGAGCGGAGGTTTGGGAATAATTCCCTTCTTCCGACTTTGCCTTTTATTCAAACGTCACCTCGCCTCATATAGCTGATGTTAAGGGTTATACAGGCATTTTAATTATCAGTATGGCCAAGAAGTATAGCCAACAAAGCATATTACAGATTGCACTGAATATTAGAAGGCTGGCAAAATTTCCTTTAATATTTTTGCCACAAAATTTCCTTTAATTGAACTTGCCCCATTTATCACTTTTCCCCATTTTACAAACTAACGCGGATTCCACTCTTATTTGATGACATGCTGTACAACGCATAGTGCACCATTTCATTTACCGAGAAACTCAAGTCTCAGTACATGTAGTACTACTCTTATTTTAGTGTCTTGCTAGCTTTCAATTTTACGATAAAAATAAAAACAAAGAAATGTCGATGCTAAGATTGTTTTATGAATTAGACATGACAGATTGTTATTAGTTATTGAATATGACTTATAGTACACTCATAGTCTGCTGTGCGGTTTAGTATACTAATATTAACGTATAGCATAGCATCATCTAATGGGAAACACCATAAAAAAGTTGAGAGTAACAACAATGAAGAAAGGGAGGACAAAACCAAATAAAGGACAAATTAGTGCTTCATGTTCCCTGTCAACTACGGGTGGATTGAGAAGTCCAAGGAGATAGAGACTGAACATTCCATCGAATGCATTTTATTATGCTCTTCTCGTTGGGCCCCAGCTCATTATTACATCCGGTGTCTTCAATCGATCTCATTCAATTGAAAACACGCCCGACTATACTTACAAATCAAAAATATTCTCTTCACGCGGCAAGTTCATGAGATTTTATTTATTAGGGGAAAAATTTCAGATAGAAAGTGCTCCTTACAAGGTGTTATGTATTACCAAATTCTAGCTACAATCTACCTACAAACACGCTACTACTGTGAAGAAGCCAAAGTTCCAACGAAGGAAGGAGGCCCAAATTTTCGATGCATTCACACTTACAATATGTTTAGCATCTACTATTATTACATGTAGAAAATGTCGTCAAAATGAGGAAAGTATCGTGGTTTTCAAGGAGGACATTGGGCATATCACCCTCATGGAGTTCGTTTCACCCTTCATTCACGGTACTTATTCGTGATCAATCAAATGTGAATATGTGCAAGGATGAGAAGTCTTTGTGTCTTGAAAGAAGATCAACAAGGATGTTCTTCTCGACTTTAATGTGTTTGATTTCAAAAGAGTATTTTGAAAATCATAATAACCATCCAACAAATTGAGGATAAGAAACTATTTTGGCTTTAAACTTTATCATATGGGGAAAGGATGACTTCTTACTTTGACAAAGAAATGCTAAACAATAAGATGGAATTTTATTTCCTTAATTTCATAATTAATGGGTAAGGTTCCTTTCAATATAGAGTGGTAGTGATGTTTGGCGGGTGAAAACCATCCCTCTTATGTTCACATATATATCTCTTTCATTAATTTCTTCAAACAGAACTACACTCCAATACTTTTCACTATCATCAGATCCCAAGATTCGCTTGCCATCAGAAGGAACTTGCAATGGGGGAAGATACAACAACTTCTCCTTTGACACCTCAATTGCATTGATATGCTCTCTTTCCCATGGGAATGGATTCCTCTTCAAGAGCTTATTGCAATGCATGCATAAATTTAGAGGCTTTTGGTACGGAATCTCTAAGATGATTGACAATCCTAAGAAATTGTTGAACTTCCCTATGAGAAATATTCTAATCAAGAAACTCTCAGACTTCTTGGCCAATAGGACCACTATGGTAATATGTCCATTGAACTCATATGAGTCTAATTAAATTTAGATTATGTAAATCCCACATTGAATTTAAACAACCCTAGTTGAGAACTATGATGCATTAGATTGACATGAATCCAGTGCATTTTAAAATGTTGCCCTAACATATATACATATATATACACATACATGTATATATGTACATAGTTTTAATTAACATTTGAATTTTTTCAAAAAAATTACAGAAAAGTGGCTTTTCTCCATCATATCCTATCACTTTTTATTAAACAGTGATGAACTTGTTTAGTCAATTAGTAACCCATCAATTACGTGAGGACTGACAAGCACATTGAGACGATCACCGAACATTCCATCAAATGCGTATTCAATGTGTCCCCTCTCAAATTATGCCCATGCTACTTTAGCGACTATTAAATAGTGTTACTTGTTCATTTCTTCTATTTTGGTTCAAGATAAGTTTCAGAATAATCTTCACAAAATCTGCAAAAAATCACTTTTCGCGACAATATAGCTTAGTTTTAAAATGTCGCACTTATTATGATCAAACCTTTTCAAAAAACATAAATATGAATTAGATCTGAAATATCTTATTTGAGGTCAATTTGCTTCACCAGTATGTAACTTAATTTTTGGACTCCATTTAAGATAAGGATGATGTGGAAGAGATTGTGAGAAAGGAAACTAAAGATTGTGAAAAAGGGAAAAAAGAAATAAACGGGGTAAGATCAAGTATAAGAAATTAGCTTCTCATTATGTTTATCTTTCTTTCCAATGTTGTAACAGATCTCCTCTCGAGTTCGTCTCAAGCTGACACTGAAGTATGCTCTGAACATCTTTTGAATGCAAGCACAAGAAGTAAAGGGGCCATAAAGGAATTGAACATATTCGAACTTTATAAGGATGATCAAACAAATTTTAGTTTTCAAGAAGATCTACATGCAACTACCAAATGATAGAAGGGGTCCAACAATCTATTAAGCATACAAAAGTCAAATGAAATTAATCTCAGGAGGTTACATTGACAAATCTCCATCTTCATGGATTTTATTTTAGCGAGAATTTTGACTCTAGTGAAATTATATTAATAAAATAAAATAACTGTGGGTGAAATAATGAAGATCAATGTGAGAAATGTATAATTACAATATCTTTTGTTATGATAAGTTAAAAACTATTTGATTAGCTTCGACGATTCTCCAGCAAAAATTCAATGGCAGCTTGTAATAATGCTTGAGAGGACTTTCATGTAATCTTGAGAAGGAATGACAAGGGAATAGAAAACTATATCTCATTTTATTAAAGTTGCCCCTCTCTTTTCCCTTTTTAACAAACTTTGTTGGGAAAGAACATTATAAGTACCAAAACTTTGGTATGACGATCACTTTAGTGTCATAAACTTTTTTTCAACCACTTGAATGTCATAACTTTCATATATCTTAACTCATCATGAATTGGTGCCTCATGTTCCATCAAATGTGTTTTATCATGTTCTTTTTGTTGCTAGCCCTAGCTCATTATCACATCCAATGTATTCAATTGAAAACACGCCCAGCTATACTTGCAAAGTACAAATATTCTCTTCAAGTGACAAGTTCATGAGATTCTATATATTAGGAAAAATTAAGATAGAACTACTCCTTACAAGGTGTTATGTACTAGCCAAATTCTAGTTACAATCTATCTACAAACACGGTACTATTGTGCAGGAGCCAAAGTCCTAATGAAGGAAGGAGGCCCAAATTTTCAATGCATTTACATTTACAATATGTTTAGTGTTTATTGTTATTACATGTAGAAAAATGTTGTCTAACAAGGAAAGTATTCTGGATTTCAATAAGGACATAGGGCTAATCTCTCCAATGGAGTTATTTTCACCCTTCCCTCTCGATACTAATTTGCAATTGGTCAAAAGCGAACCTATAAAAGGATGAGAAGTCTTTGGTTCTTGAAAGAAGATATATGAAGATGTTTTTTCTTCTTTAATGTGTTTGATTTCAAAAGAGTACTTTGAAAACCATTCTAACCATCAAACAAGTTGAGGATAAGAAACTAATTTGGGTTTAAACTTCATTTGGGATGGGGAAAGGATGGCCTTTTTCTTCTTCTTTTTTTTTTCAGGCAAAGAAATGTTAACCAATTATATTGAACTCGAATTCCTTTATTTCATATTTGAAGGCTAATGTTCTTTGAACGTTGAGTGGTAGTGAAGTTCGGCAAGTGAAAACCCTCTGCTCTTATGTTCACAGATGTATCTCTTTCCTTGACTTTTTCGAGCAAAATTATTGTCCAATGCTTTTCACTATCATCAATTTCGCAAGATTCGCTTGCCATCATAAAGATCAGGCAACGACGGAAGATGCATTAAATATGATTTATTATCCACTCGTAGTTTGCTATGTGGTTTTGTACACTAATATTTAAGGTGATAAAAAAAGAAAAGAAAGGGAGGACAAAATCCAAAAAAGGACAAATTGACAAACTGAAGGTCAAAGACTGGACGAATTGGTGCCTCATGTTTTCCGTCAATTATGGGAGGGATTGAGAAGTCCATGGAGATGAAGACTAAACATTCCATCAACTGCATTTTATGTTATTTTTGTCATTGCTGCCCTAGCTCATTATGAGATATAGTGTATTCAATTGATCTCATTCAATTGAAAACATGCCTGGCTATACTTGCAAAGTACAAATATCCTCTTCAAGGGACAAGTTGATGAGATTGTATTTATTAGGGGAAAAATTAGATAGAAGTGCTCCTTACAAGGTGTTATGTACTACAAAAATTCTAGCTACAAGCTATCTACAAACACTCTATTTGTGAAGAAGCCAGATTTCCAATGAAGGAAGGAGGCCCAAATTTTCAATGCATTCACAGTTACAATATGTTTAGCATTTATTATTATCACATGTAGAAAAATGTCGTATGACGAGGAAAGTATTGTGATTTTCAAGGAAGACATTGGGCATATCACGCTGATGGGGCTCTTTTCACCCTTCCCTTACACTATCAATTCACAATCGGTCAAAAGTGAACATGTAAAAGGATGAGAAGTCTTTGGGTCTTCAGAGAAGATTTACAAGGAGGTTCTTCTCTCCTTTAATGGGTTTGGTTTCAAAAGAATATTTGGAAAACTATTCTACCCATCAAATAAGTTGAGGATGAGAAACTAGTTTGGCTTTAAACTTCATTTTGGATGGGGAACGGATAGATTTTTTTTTTTTTTGACAGAGAAATGATAACCAATCATATTGAATTCAAATTACTTTATTTCATATCTGACGGCTAAAGTTTCTTTGAATGTAGAGTGGTAGTGAAATTCAGCAAGTGAAACCGTCCACTCTTTTGTTCATAGATGTATCTCTTTCATTGACTTGTAGAAAAATGTTGTTTGACGAGGAAAGTATTGTGGTTTTCAAGGAGGACATTGGGCATATCACCCTGATGGGGCTCTTTTCACCCTTCCCTTACGCTATCAATTCACAATCGGTCAAAAGTGAACACGTAAAAGGATGAAAAGTCTTTGGGTCTTCAGAGAAGATTTACAAGGAGGTTCTTCTCTCCTTTAATGGGTTTGGTTTCAAAAGAATATTTGGAAAACTATTCTACCCATCAAATAAGTTGAGGATGAGAAACTAGTTTGGCTTTAAACTTTATTTTGGATGGGGAAGGGATAGATTTTTTTTTCTTTTTGACAGAGAAATGATAACCAATCATATTGAATTCAAATTCCTTTATTTCATATTTGACGGCTAAAGTTTCTTTGAATGTAGAGTGGTAGTGAAGTTCAGCAGGTGAAAACCGTCCGCTCTTTTGTCATAGATGTATCTCTTTCCTTGACTTGTAGAAAAATGTTGTCTGACGAGGAACATATTGTGGTTTTCAAGGAGGACATTGGGCATATCACCCTAATGTGGCTCTTTTCACCCTTCCCTTACGCTATCAATTCACAATCGGTCAAAAGTGAACATGTAAAAGGATGAGAAGTCTTTGGGTCTTCAGAGAAGATTTACAAGGAGGTTCTTCTCTCCTTTAATGGGTTTGGTTTCAAAAGAATATTTGGAAAACTATTCTACCAATCAAATAAGTTGAGGATGAGAAACTAGTTTGGCTTTAAACTTCATTTTGGATGGGGAAAGGACAATTTTTTTTTTTTTGATAGAGAAATGATAACCAATCATATTGAATTCGAATTTCTTTATTTCATATTTGATGGCTAAAGTTTCTTTGAATGTAGAGTGGCAGTGAAGTTTAGCAGGTGAAAACCGTCTGCTCTTTTGTTCATAGACGTATCTCTTTCCTTGACTTGTAGAAAAATATTGTCTGACGAGGAAAGTATTGTGGTTTTCAAGGAGGACATTGGGCATATCACCCTGATGGGGCTCTTTTCACCCTTCCCTTATGCTATCAATTCACAATCGGTCAAAAGTGAACATGTAAAAGGATGAGAAGTCTTTGGGTCTTCAGAGAAGATTTACGAGGAGGTTCTTCTCTCATTTAATGGGTTTGGTTTCAAAAGAATATTTGGAAAACTATTCTACGCATCAAATAAGTTGAGGATGAGAAAATAGTTTGGCTTTAAACTTCATTTTGGATGGGGAAAGGACAGATATATATATATATATATATATATATATATATATATATTTGATAGAGAAATGATAACCAATCATATTGAATTCGAACTCCTTTATTTCATATTTGACGGCTAAAGTTTCTTTGAATGTAGAGTGGTAGTGAAGTTCAACAGGTGAAAACCGTCCGCTCTTTTGTTCATAGATGTATCTCTTTCCTTGACTTCTTCAAGCAAAATTACTGTCCAAAACTTTTCACTATCATCAATTCACAAGATTCGCTTGCCATTAAAAGGAATTGACAGTGGGGGAAGATGCATCAATTTCTCTTTTAGCACCACAACTGCACCGGTATGCTCTCTTTTCCATTGGAGTGGATTCTTCTTCAAGAGCTTTTGTAAACGATGCATAAAAAAAGGCTTTTGCGGTGAAATCTCTAGGATAATTAACAATTTTAAGAGACTATTGAACCTAATTATGAGAAATATTCCAATCAAGAAAATTCAAGAGTTCTTGGCCAATACGATCACTAGGGGAGTATGTCCATTAGTCTCACGTGAAAATTAACCACCCCGGTTGAGAACTATGATGCACCAGATTGGCATGAACACCCATTGCATTTTAAAATGTTGCCCCAACTTGTCAAGTGTCTAGAAATGCAATGTTTCAGTGGGCATAGTCAGACAAGTATTTCAAGAGTAATGTTACATGTAAATTTCTTACTAAATGACACGGTGGCTGCATGGCTTGGCCATATCATAAAAAAGGTGTGAAGTCAGTAATCAATCTAAAGATTATATTAAAATGGGAATTAAACATAAAAGGGTAGGATCAATTAAACAAAATTTAACTTCTTATATTGTTATTTTTCTTTTCAATGTTGTAACAAATGTCCTCTCAAACATCCCCTCAGGCCTAGCCAAAATTTTTCTGTTTCTGGACTTAAAATAAATAAATAAATATATTTTTTGCCTAAAAAATCACTTTATTATCTAACTATTTTGAACTCGTTCATGACTTTATTAAACTATTTTGAACATAAATAACAAACTTTCTAAAGTTTTTAGATTTTATACCTATATTGCATAGTCTATTGTTAAAAAATTAATTTGGAGATGGGCCATTTTAGGCTTGAGCATCTCAAGCTTGAAGGCTCGGACTGGCCTGAAAAAGAGGGAGCCCGAAATCCCATGGGGGCCTATTCTAGCCGGTCCAATTTGGGCTTTCGGTCTTTATTGCTTACACCTAGAATTAAATGCCACATTGGAAAAAAGTGCTACATCATGATAGTCATCTCTTGAATCTCGGAAAGTGCCTCATATTTATACAAATAAAAAAAGTGACCGAGAATTAGAAGTGTATTTATAAATTAATAACTAATACTGCTGTTATATGCTTTCTTTGATTCCTATAAAGTGGCCGACCAAGAAGAGGTGGGCAATTACTTGTTCGTCGATAATTTGTTTGCTCAACATTGAGGGTAACTCATTAATAGTGTTTGTAGGCTGAAATTTTGACACCTAGTGACATGTGGACATTCATATGAGACATTATGAGGTTATGACAATAAGGAATATTTTTGCAACTTGGGATAAGACCGGTTGATTTCGTGGTTCCATGTAAATATAATGTTTAGCGAACATTTGAAAAGTGCCTCATATTTACGTAAATTATGTAAATGCTCAAGAAATAAAAGTGGATCCATAAATTGAATAATGAATAACAATTTTACACGGTTTCTTTGATTTCTAGAAAGTGGCGAATGAAGCATCTAAATACGTTAGTCCATTATATCTTGGTTTTAAAGTCTATCTTGGGCACCTGGATAGTTAATTGGATTTACTGATTCATTAAGGTGGCTAATCTAATTGGGTCTCCTTGTTGTAGTGGAGACAAGCAAGACAAGGGAGAGAGAAGAAAAAGGAAAAATAAAAATAGAAAGAAGGGGACGGAGTAAAGAGGGACAAATCGAGAAGATGATTTTGGGGTTTCCATGGAGATGAAGCTTGATTTTGTCACGTTTATGCAAGAAGATGATGCTTTTGGTATGACGAATTAGTTCATCAATTGAGGTGAGAATCAACTAGTTCCAGCTTGATTCAAGCTTGTTTTCATGGAGAATTGCTTCTCAATATGTGCTGGATATAGGTGTGTGTTGCTGACTTGTATCTTGAAGAACTAGATTCAATTTCTTCCTTCAGAAGCTCGGTTTTTAAGGATCGTAAGTCGTAAGTGTTTTTTTTTTTTAATAGTATTTATGCATTGATATAGACCCAACACATTGGGAAAAATAACACAAGTACCAACGTTGTCGAGATTTTAAGTAACTACGCTTACATGCTAACACGGATAAAGGTAACTTGTAAAAATACCAATATATGCAGATAAAACATTTATATCCAGGTATGCCTATGCGAAGCGCAGATTTTGTGACTTGTGAAGAAAAAAAATCAGAACTTCTAGTGTAAAAGAATGATTTTCTCTTCGAAATAGGAAGTAAATGTTTGGAGTTTACTTCTACCTCGACTAGCAACATTGGTAAGGTAATCACAATCGGCCTGTCCGTAGATGAACTTGGCTCACTGGTGACTAGTGCTGGGTCGTGACGCCCCAACTTCTGTCCCAAACGACTTCATTGAAAAAGACTAAATATAATGTTAAAACTTCCTTATTGGTTTTTAACATGCATGCGCAATACTGCCGATGAATGTTAGAGCCTAGATCTACCAAAATCATCGTCATCTACTGGGATTTGTTAACGAGCTCGGATTGTGAGCTCTTTTTCTTTCTGTAAATTTCCAAATAAAGGTATCTAATTTGTATTGCACCGTCCCAACAGTTCGTATTTCTAGAGCTTTCGCAATACTTTCCCAAAGTATAGCTTAATCATTTCATCCACCAAGTTATATACAACAACATCGTATCGATTCCGGTGACTGAATCTGCAAGCATAAAACTCGTAAATTTGAATTCACTGACTGCAAATTTTGGTGTGTTCTTGTGTCTTAGTATTAAAACAACGTGATTCGAGATAAAATGAAAATTTATTTGAGGTAAATTATAGCGGGTAAGGATTTTTCAGCTATGATGAGTCTGACCTTTCTAAGTAATATACTAGGCTGCAATAGATAAGATGGATTGAAATGGAATACAAAATTAGGCAACTTGACCATTGACACCTAATTTGTTATTTGGGCAAAAGCTTACTAACACTTTGTTCATTAATTAGAGCTGATATACTTGCTTGGTCAATTCATCAATATATAAAAAAAATATCGACGAATTACCGCCTAGTCCCGAAAATTAAACTCTACCTGTCCCGTATTCTTATATATTTTTATCTGATTTAATGGACTGCATTTTTAAGGAACTCAACCTAGATTCTATGGTGAGAATTCCTTCGTGGGTCTTATCCCAATTCTCTTTCTTAACTCTTATCAGCTTTGATAGTTTTATTAGTGATAGGCTTAAGGTCTGTCTGCCCATGTTGGGCCTAAAAGCCCGGCCCACAGGAATAGGGCCCGTGGATGGAGGGAGGTATAAAAGGGATGAGAGAGAGAGAGGGAGAACGCACCTTTGGCAAAAAAAAGTAGCGTACGTATTCTCTCCCTCTCTCCCTCCAAAATAAAGAAAACGCTAAAGGCGACCCCGTTTTCCCTTCAAGGCAAATTGACGTCATCGGATCGAACAGGACCGAATTCTCTTCCTCTTATCGGCGTTGGTGTTTAATCTGTGGCTAACAAGGTACGCTCGAATCCTTGGTGTGCTTTAGGATCGGTGATACGTGTTATTTTCCCGGGCTTGTCTTCCGCATTCGTTTTAGGGGTTCGATTTAGTGTCGAATCCAGTTTTTGGGGATCCGTTATTCCTAACATTGGTATCAGAGCCCTAGTTCATGTTTTCCCGATCCCTTTGATGTTTTTTGATTGATTTTTCGCGAAAATATTCGGCTGACACGGATCGGGGCGAGAAATCCCGACACCCGAGCACTGTTCGTCCATTTTTTTGAGTTTCTGTAAGTCGAAATCGATTTCTGAAAACATAGGATGAAAGAGCTCGTCGAGACGAGTCCATCGACGGGTCGTGCGTCGCTGGGAGACGCTGGACGCGCCCACACGCGCAACCAGAAGCCGTTGCGCGTGGGTGCCACGCGCCTAAAGCACTGGCTCGGCTAGCGCGTGCGCCACACGCGCCGGTCGGCGAACCGGCACGTGCGCGCCACCGGCCGGCGAACCGGCACGCGCCGGTCGGCGAACCGACGCGTGCTGACGTCACCGATGACGTCATCGTCGACGACCATTGGCCGGTCGATTACCGGCCGACGACCCGACCCGACCCGACATGAGCGGAAGCCTGGCGCATGCCACGCACATGCCGGCTCACGTCTGCGTGACGTCAGCCCGCGCACGCATGCGGCACGTGCCGGTCGGTTCGTCCGACCCGGCCCGACTTGTCCGACCGTCCCGACCGGTCCGACCGGTCCGACAGTCCCGACCGGTCCAACCAGCCCGACCCGCCGCCCGTTGACCCGGCGACCGTCGACCGTCGACCGTGGACCGTTGACCCCAAAAAAAAAAAAAAAAAAGAATTTGTTTCTTTTTCAATCATGCCTATGTGAGTTATAAGTAATCCATTGTTTATTCTGCATTTGCTGCATGAATCATGGAAAATTATGTATTTTCCCTTATGTACATTATGGATTATAAGTACTCCATTTTTAGTTCTGCATTTGTTGCAGGAACTATGGTGCGTTATGCAAGGATACCTGCAATCCCGAGAACGGACGAGGGAAATGCAAGACTTAAAAGGCTGATGATAGAGTTAGCTAATTATCGGTGGCATGATGGTGATTTAGTATCACATGTGGTTAGGGTCAATCAGATGATACAGGAAATCATCTGAAATGGTTATCTTATGCCGGATTTTGAAAAGGTTCCAGCTTTGATGAACACTCTTCCACCTGAATGGCAAGCAGTGTTAGATCGGCTATGGGAGGTCAACGTGGTCCTCAGGTTATGGAAGGCTAGTGGTAGCTTTTGTTAGAGAGTATTATAGTATTGAGTTGACTAAAACTTCAACCCTTAGATTGAGCGCCACATGACGCAGAGTGAATGCGCCTTGGAGGCGACATGAAAGCTCTCCAAAAGTTTTTCCATGGTTGGCAAATGTGCCTTCAAATTTTTCAGATATTTTGACTGATAGATTAGAAGAGACATTCCTTATTTATTTCTTAGATTAGTTTGAGATGTTTTTGATGTGAATATCTCTTTCTATGTTGATATTTTTCCTCTGTATATATTGCTTAGTGTAATGTATAGTTGTATTATGTGAAAACATTGTTATTCTTTTGGATGTCGAATATTATTTGCTTTTTGTTATTGTTGACTACTGTGGGTAGTTCATAGAAGTTTTTGTAACTTCATAGAATTTATTTTGCATAAGACAATTATATTAATAATAATTTTGAGTTAGGATTTTTGGAGGATGATTGGAAACATAGTGACATTTTGATTCTGAAACCTTACTTGAAATTGTTCATTGATATAATGGGTCTGTGCAAAGTGGATGCATAAATGATAGGCATTAATTATTCGTGCATATATGTCTGATGTGTTCAGATCGATGGTTTCAGCAACTAAGAACGTAATTGCTGATATGAACGGCAACAATTGTGAAATATTGAATATGAAGATTCAATATATGCTGGAAAAGCAAGAAGCACTAGAAGCTCTTGACCATGTTATGGAAGATCTTGAAGGTGCCGTGCGCCGCCTTGAGCTGGCAGAGGACCGCCTAACGGCATTTGAGCCGAAAATAGACATTTGCAATGCTGGTTCTAGCTCAGAAAGGGCTTTGAGCTCTAAGCGCAAGCGTATTGATTCGTTCAATATGTGGGAATGCAAAGGATCAAGTCCTTATTGCAAGAAATTAAGAGTTGACCAACACAAGAGAGGAAAACGTCCTCAAGTGAAGAAAATGTCAAGGGTGAGGTGTTACAATTGTGACAAGAAAGGTCACTATGCTCGCAACTGTTGTGAGCCGAAAAAGGTAAACACCTCTTGTACATTTGAAAACTTTGCTTATATGTCAAGTTCTACATTATTGGCTGAATCCAATCCTTTGTGGACTATAGATTCAGAAGCAACAGACCATGTAGCGAAGGATAGAGAATCCTTCGTGGAATTCCGACGATACCGACTAGAACTAAGTGTATCTATGTGGGAAACAACTCCAGAGCTTAAGTAAAGGAATTGGCACCTGCCAACTGAACATGCGTGGTGGACGCACTTTGTTCCTATATGCTCCGGAGATTCGTCGAAATTTAAGTGTCTATTTTTTTTATGTTGGTTAAGCTTGGTTTTAGTGTGAACTTCCATAATAGCCGTGTAGATTTGTATTTGGATACAAACTACTATGATTGTGGTCACTTTCTGGATGGTTTTATTGTATTAAATGTTGACTGTGGTGATGTCAATATTTTTTTTTTCCCTTTTCACGTCTTCTACTTCATATGATAATGATGTGATTATGTGGCATGCTAGACTTGGTCATATTGGCCAACAATGTATGAATAGACTAGCCAAAGAGGGCTTGTTGGGCAGCATTGAAAAAGTCGATTTGCCCATATGTAAGCATTGCCTAGTAGGGAAAACGATAAGGAAACCATATAGAAAAGATAAAAGAGCTGAATTTCCTCTGCATTTAATCCATTCTAACGTCTATGGTTCAATGAATGTGAGAAGAAGGCATGTGGCTGTTTATTTCATCACTTTTATAGATGATTATACTCGATTTGGATATGTCTATTTTATTTCTCATAAATATGAAGCATTAAGTTGTTTCAAAAGGTTTATGAACTTGGTAGAAAATCAATTAGACAAGAAAATAAAAACATTGAGATCTGATCGAGGTCGAGAATATTTATCTGATGAGTTCAGAAAATTATGTGATGAAAAAGGAATAGAAAGACAGTTGTCTATTCCATATACTCCTCAACAAAGTGGTGTTGCAGAAAGAAGAAACAGAACCCTATTGGAAATGGTTAGGTCCATGATGGCGCATGCTAACTTACCTATCACTTTTTGGAGTGATGCGTTGTTAACTGCCGCCTATATACTTAACTTGGTGCCTTCCAAATCAGTTATTTCCACTCTATATGAGTTATGGACAGGTAGAAGACCGGACTTAAGTTTTCTTAAGCTATAGGGTTGTGCTACCTATACTCATGAGTCCTCTCACAAGTTTGGGAAATTGGGTCCCAAAGGAAATAAAAGTATTTTCATGAGATACTCAGAACACTCGAAAGGGTATGTGTTCATAGGTGAGCAGGAAAGTGGGAGTATAACTGAATTTGAATCACGGGATGTCACATTCTTAGTGGATGAATTTCCTAAGAAGGGCGAAATAGGTGAGGATTACTCCCTATTTGAAACCTTGGATAAAGATAATGATATTAGTGGAGTTCGTCCAAGTGGGAGTAATATGAGAAGTGGTGAATTGAATTCAACTCATTCTCAATTGCAACCACATGATGAGACGACGTCATCATTATCTAATCCTAGTGGGAGCATAATGGGGAATGATGTGCTAAGTGTACAATCTCTCATACGGCGAACAAGTCGCCAAAGTGTTCCCCGTCGACGTTTTGACATTGAATGGGAAACTTTTATGGTTGCTCCACAAGATGAGGATGAGCCAAGAAATATTAATGAGGCTCTGAATTGCCCTAGTAAGGAAAAATGGATTCATGCAATGGAAGAGGAAATGGAGTCAATGAAATCAAACCAAGTCTGGGAACTGGTTGATCTTCCAAAAGGACACAAAGCTATTGGGAACAAGTGAGTTTTCAAAATAAAGTGAAAGGCTGATGGCTCGATAGAAATGCATAAGGCTCGCCTTGTGGCGAAGGGGTATAATCAACAGGAAGGAATTGATTATGAAGATACATTTTCTCCTGTAGTAAGATTTACCTCAATTCGCATTATTCTAGCAATAGTGGCTAGTATGGATCTTGAGTTACATAAGATGGATGTAAAGACTGCTTTCCTCAATGGAGAATTAGAGGAAGAAATATATATGGAACAACCTGCTGGTTTCATAGTGAAAGGCCAAAAAGGAAAGGTATGTCGACTTTTGAGATCGATATATGGCCTTAAGCAGTCGTCACGACAATGATATATACGTTTTCATAATGCCATAATGGCATATGATTTTACAATGATTGACGAGGATCATTGTGTATATATCAAAAGATCCAAAGATCAATTTGTGATCGTATCATTATATGTTGATGATATACTAATTACCGGAAACAATATGGAGTTTGTTAATACTGTCAAGAGTTGGTTATCTTCCAACTTTGAGATGAAAGATATGGGTAAGGTTGCATACATTCTTGGAGTTAAGATTTCAAGAGATCGTTCGAAGAGATCGTTATATCTTTCGCAAGAAACATATATACATAAGGTTCTTGAACGATTTCGTATGCAAGATTGTAAACCCATAGACACTCCTATTGCAAAAGGTGAATGATTGAGCCATAGACTGTGTCCAATGACTCCACAAGAGAAGGAACAAATGAAACATGTTCCTTATGCTAGTGCTGTTGGAAGCTTGATGTACGCTATGATGTGTACAAGACCTGTCATATGTTTTTGCAGTTGGAATGGTGAGTAGTTACCAATCCAATCCAGGTCAAGCACATTGGAAAGCCGTTAAGAGAATACTGAGGTATCTAAAGGGGACTGCTGATAATACGCTGAGTTATTAAAGAAAGGATCTGCGACTCTAAGGCTATTTTTATGCTGATTGGAGAGGAGATTTAGATGAAAGGAAATCTACCTCTGGATTTGTTTTCTTACCGAATAATGGCACCATATGTTGGAGCAATAAGAAACAAACGTGTATAACCTTGTCCACGATGGAAGCTGAGTTCATGGCATTATCAGCAGCAGTATAAGAAGATGTTTGGCTTAAGAGATTATTGGATCATTTAGGTGTTATTGGAAGTGCTGCAGATTCGTTAGTGGTTAACTGTGATAGCCAAGCAGCAAAAGCGTACACCAAAGATCCAAAATATCATGGCAAGACCAAACATATAGATACCAAGTATAATTTTGTCAAAGATATGATTGCACGAAAAGATGTGAACTTACAGTACATATTACGCATAAAATGGTAGCAGATTCTATGACAAAGCCAATACCTAGAATTGTGCTTTGTGGCCATATGAAATCTCTAGGATTGCGTAGAGGCTGATGTACTGAATATTGTATTTTCCCTAAGTGTTCACATTTGATGAATTTGTGTTTTCATCATTAATGCCTATGAATCTTTGTTTGATCTTTATGCATCTTAATGCTCAGTGCATTATTTTAAGTTAAGGAAGTATGTCGGACAGATAAAAGATTAGCCTACTCACACGGGTAATTGCATCTGTTTACTGTGTGATAAATAGAGATGAGACTGTTTTTAAGCTTATTATCTAAGTGATAATCGAGAGCTCAAGCTTAAAAATATATTTGTCGCCTTAACTGGGTGTTAAGATGAGGACATAATATTTACTATGTCCAAAAGTAAAATAACCCACATATTTTACTTTATTTGTCTATGATACCAGATGTGAGTTCTGATGAATTTTGTGAATGAGTAGATACGTGAACTCAAGTTAGACATTGGGTATGTCTGAACTATCATCTGTACGGTATTGAAGGTGTAGACATACGCTCCATGGGAAAGGAGTTAATACTGTAATACGTATTTCATACTACGTATGCATGAGACGACCAATAAGAGTGGCAAAAAGTTTGATCTAAACTTTTGTGCCGTGTGAGACTCTTGAGGAAAAGAGTTCCTCAATTTTTAGTTCCCTCAGGACTCTTACTTATTCTCAATATTTCTATTAAGTGTTTGCTATCTTAGGATGTTGCCAATGGTCATGAGCTGATTTGATCTAATGGGGCATTTCTAGAAAAGCAAACTGAATTGAAATTGAGAGTTTGAAGGGAAGAGGAAGATCGATTTTAGAGAATCATATTGTAGTTTTGTATTCACTGGTTAACCAATTATAACTGTCTTTGGGATAATCATAATTGTGAATACAATATATATATCATTGTTTAAAAGAGATCAAGAGAGATATAAATGTGATCGATCGATCTAGGGTACTGCATACTAAATCTACTCAGAGTGTGATGCCCGTTATGAGCTGCTATATATTCCTAACAGATGTATAGCAACGAGCTCTCAAAGTATGCTGGTCGCACGGATTATTCACCGGTATGAATGTTGAAGAGAGGTAAAGAGAATCCTGTTCGGCCCACCATGTGCGAGTGGGAGATGATGGTTTTATTAGTGATGGGCTTAAGGCCTGTCCGCCCATGTTGGGCCTAAAAGCCCGGCCCACAGGAATAGGGCCCGTGGATGGAGGGAGGTATAAAAGGGATGAGAGAGAGGGAGAACGCACCTTTTGGCAAAAAAAAAGTAGCGTACGTATTCTCTCCCTCTCTCCCTCCAAAATAAAGAAAACGCTAAACGCGACCCCGTTTTCCCTTCAAGGCAAATTGACGTCATCGGATCGAACATGACCGAATTCTCTTCCTCTTATCGGCGTTGGTGTTTAATCTGTGGCTAATAAGGTACGCTCGAATTCGTGGTGTGCTTTAGGATCGGTGATACGTGTTGTTTTCCCGGGCTTGTCTTCCGTATTCGTTTTAGGGGTTCGATTTAGTGTTGAATCCGGTTTTTGAGGATCCGTTATTCCCAACAAGCTTAATGAATAAAATGTATCATTATATGGTCGACATGGCCATTGTTATGTACTAGAATCGATTGAAAGATGTAATAGGATGAACTCAAGAGAGAAATGCGCCATAGAGATCATACATAGCTTCCCTTTCACGATGTGATGTGGGGCTTGATAGGGATGATGATATGCTTGGGAGCTTGGAGCTGAGGATGTTAGATCAAGGATCAAAATTCCTTCACTTGAAAATCAGAAATCGCGAGAAAAAAAAGAAGAAGAAATAATTTTTGAAAGAGATCAACTTTTCTTCGGTGAAGGGAATTGCCTTCACCATTCACATGACATTATTTAATTTTGGTGCATCTAAAGCTCTTGCCTCATCATAAAGGGGCATTATTTCAACATGATAGTTTGTTGTCCTATTGAGAAAAATATGATGAACGATCAGGAAGACCAATGAAGTAGGTATGATATCACTTTTTTAAAAGAATTATTTGTCCCATAACGTTGTTAATAATTACTAGCAAATTTTCTCCAAAATACAACAAAGTCTCCATTAAGAATACTAAATAGCAATTCTTTTTTATGAACTTTCAATTGTCGATCCTAAACTTCCACTTTGTTATGTCCTAAAAAATTTGTCTGCTTTTAGAACTCAAAAGATAACATATACAAATTGATAGTTTGGGGACATATGCATGCCCTCTATCCCCTTAGTTTGAAAAGATTGCATAAATTCTCCTCTAAGTTATGTACATTTATTTTTTTGACTCATGAATCTTTAAAAACCGTGAACTTCACACCTGAAAATTAAGATAACCATGACAGTAGATGATGCAAAGTATTGGTTTTCCCCCCTTGTAATTATAATTCTATAATGCATTCTAACGGTGTGGAGGGATATTTTTTTTTGGCTATTTTCAGATTTGATCTCTGGGCATCTAAAACTCTAGATTTTCACCCGAGCTCCCATTATGTGAGGCCTAGAGAATACAAAGTAGTACAAACCTAACACAGCTGAAACATTAGGCCACATGTGTTTAACGAGAAGGCCATGCTTGATTCAACCATCCTAAGAGATTGGGCTTAATTACGTACATCAATGATGCTGATGATGCAACAGCTGGTCGAATAATACATGAGAAAGATGGATGTGTACATATAAAACATTCAGATATTTCGCATTGAACTTTTAGGTCCATATTAAATGTTTTGCATAGAAAAGTTAGCGCATCTAAAAACTAGACATCATATGAATAATGGTATAATTGCTTGAGCTTTGTCTAAACTCTTGTCTAGGGACGACCGTGGTAGGCATAAAAACATACAGGTGTTTAGCATTAAGGCTTTGGAGACAACCATCATGCAAACGAAGATTCGGAGATGTAGGCTTTACGACAATATGATTAGTGTATCTCAACAAGCATAGAACGGTGACCAAATGCGGCGATTATTCAGTTGGAAAGCCAAACATGATGACTTCTCGGTCCCCGCTCGTGGGTTAAAGAGAAAACCGGCTTGCGTTAATGAAGCAGCGCTGGTGGAATGTCGAGCCCATGGCCAACCATTCGATAAACCTGCTCCGGCAATGCAGAGTGACTAAAGTTTTGTAATTTCAATTTGAAAGGTAAAAGATTCTGAATTAGAAAATGATTTTTTCTAATGAGAATTATCTTTAAAATAATGGAGAGAAAGTTCCAGAAGAATTCTTGTTGAGTTGATTACCGGTTAAAATCTATTAATTCGGGTGACCGGATTATTGCTGGACGTTATGAAGAAAATTACCTAGGGTTAAGCTTTTCTTAAAAGAGATTTGAACTTGGGGAATTTCGGCTGAAGAATGATTTTGTCCCACCGTATATCGATGACCCAGGGGAAACTTTCAATTCTCAGAAGGGCAGTTCAAAAGAAATAGTGACGACGTTGATATGAAAAATCATACCTTTGTCGTTTTAAAATTCGAGTCAAGCTATTTAACAATTGTGGGCGATTGATGCAGCTCGTCCAACATGTTGGAGTCAAGTTTTTCTCCTAGGACAGTAGAATGACGCTGGACGTATGTTTTCGATTTAGAAATTCCGTTAGGATATCACATGATTTATTTCAATTTTGAGTAATTATCCATTTAGACATTTGAGGTTTAGTAGGATGGATTTTCTTATTGATATGTCTATTTCTTATTTGAAACTTAGAATTTCATTAGGGTTTTTAGCTACAGTATTTTGAATTGGAAGTACAAGAAATTGAGAAAGTTCACACACATACATTTTGGGAGTGTACGCTTTGGATATACATTTACGAGTTTTACTCATGTTATGAATTGCTATTCATGTGATCATTGTTTCCGTTGCGTTAGAAGCGATAGCAATGGTGGAATTGAGCACGGCAGCAGTGGGACACGATTGGAGTGTGGGGCAGAGGTAGAGAGATAGTGATAAAGGAGAGAGAATGGAAGAGCTAGCTATTATAAAGAGTAAGTATTTGATAAATCTAGTATATAAATATTTAAGGGTTAATGTCCTAAAAAATCCCAAAGTGGTATATATGTGACAAATTTATCAAAGACTAATTTTTTGAACATGAAAAACCTTAAATTGATACACATGTGACAAATTTACCCCAAATGATCAAAAAAAAATCATAAATTGATACACTTATGATAAATTTACTCTAAACTTAATTTATTTGATCCCCAAAAATCTCAAATTGGTAAATTTTATAATTGTGGTGAACATAAAATTAAATTCCAAACTGGTACACCAGTCAAGTGTC
Source organism: Eucalyptus grandis (assembly GCF_016545825.1). Lineage (NCBI taxonomy): Eukaryota > Viridiplantae > Streptophyta > Magnoliopsida > Myrtales > Myrtaceae > Eucalyptus > Eucalyptus grandis. The sequence continues at coordinate 22,147,070 of NC_052618.1, read as the reverse complement.
ACTTGTTATCCAATTTAGTAATTTAAGAATAAAGTTTAACGGAAATTAATAGAGAATAAATTTGTCATAAGTATACCAGTTTGAGATAAATTTGTCAAAAATATACCAATTTAGAGTTTTTGATGAAAAAAATTAATTTGGAGGAAGAGGAGAGGAAGGTAGTCGTGCGGCGAGCGGTGAGAGGCGACGAGCGGCGAGAGGCAACGAGTGGTGAGCGGCGAGCGGCAAGGAAAGGGGTTTGTGCGGTGAGTAGCGAGCAACGAGGAACAAGAAGAGGAAGGGTCGTGCAGAGCTAGGGTTTTTGATGGGCCATCGCGTATTGGGGGAGGGGAAGAGATAGGGACGGGTTTTTGATGGGCCATTGCGTATTGGGGGAGGGGAAGAGACAGGGACAGCCTGTCTGTCAGTGAAGGGGAGGGAAAGAAAAATAAATTTGGGGGTGGGGGAAACGAACGATGGTGGGGAGGTAAAGAAAAATACATTTTGGGGAGGGGGAAATGGATGAGGGAAAGAACTAGAAGAGGGTGGGGTGGACCTTAGTGGAGATTTTTTTAATGGAAAAATAAATAAATGAGATTAAAATATAATTTCGAAAAATTAAAATACTGAATTTGAATTAAATTAATTAAAAATAAAAATATTCATTTAATATATAACGTGTTGGAACGTGTCAAAATTCTCTACTTTTTGAAAAATAACGTGTCGCATGTCGTGTCGTGTCGTGTCGCGTGTCTGTGTCGCTGTGTCCGTGCTACCTAGTTAATCCAGATTGTCATTTTATTTTATTTTTTTGAAAAAAAGATTCCATCATTTTCACTGTAGAGGTACGTGAAAAACTATTTATTGATAAGTGGGATTCATCATCTTAGATTCAGTTTGGCACGAGGTCCTGCACTTAATATAGATACCCGACACATCCAACCGTTCAATGATGAATAGTGATGTGAGGGCAGGCCCTGCGCATCCGTGCAATTTCAGACTTGTGCTGTCGGTATGTCGGCCATATTAATAGTTTCGTGGGAGAGGGAGAAGCGGGAGTTGTGTCTGAATTTGTGAGAGTTGATATTGGGGGATGAACACTCAACTGACATGGACAGCTGGCATGATCATGTAATAGGCAAGCGACGGGTGAGGATGACATAGGCAGTGTCTGAGGTGGGATCGTGCGGCCGAGAGGCGAGTCTGAGCAGGTCAAATTACAGAGAAGGGGGTTGCCCGACTCGCAGCAGTACTTTCCGGACCGACTCTCAGACGACTTGTACACGGGACAAATGATCAACATCCCCTTTTGGGTGCTCGAATAAGACTTGTATGTTCTTAATACCTGGCTAAATTTTATATACATCACCTAATAATCTAATTTCATGCACTAATCTCAATGTCTTTAGCATTACTCCAAATAATGTCTAACATTATTCTTAATTTATCATATCAAACTTGCTCAAATTTCAAATTTCACTAAAGCCTTTTGGTTGACTTCCATTTGAGGAAAGAAAGAACAAGCAAAGCCAATTCCCTCCATGCACCACTTAGTTTACTAATTTTGTCATTTCATGAACAAACTAAATTTGAATGCAAAGTTGTATTGTCCAGAGGAGACGTTCCCTGATAAGTTCATTGCACATGATAAGTTGAAGCCCCCAAAATCTTCATATATATATATATATATATATATATATATATATATATATATTTTATAAATAGTCCAATGATAACTGATGGTTTTATTTATATGTTGATGGGCCTAAGTGAGCCCGTCCGCCCATGTTGGGCCTAAAAGCCCGGCCCGCAAGATAGGGGCCCATGGAAGAACGGATGCGATGTGAAAGGTTGCGTTGTTTAGATACCAGGGGTTATGACTTTTGGGGGAACGTATTACGTTGAAGAGTTACGTCTCTTGGAGAAGACGTAAAAGAGAAAGAAAAAAGGGATCACACCCCTTTAGATGTACGTACATCTTTTCACTCTCTCTCTCCCTCAAAAAAGAAGAAAAAAAAGAAGAAGAAGAACATAGAAAGAAACAGTACGCTCTGTTTTTCTCCCCCTAATAGCAATAGCATGCTTCTCGGTAGAACGGGATCAGTTTTTCTTTCTCAAATCAACGTTGGTATTTAATCTGTGGACAATAAGGTACACTCGATTCCGTGGTGTGTCTTTGATCGGTCATACATGTTTGTTTCTAGGCTCGTCTTCCGCATTCGTTTTAGGGGTTCGATTTAGTGTCGAATCCGTTTTAGAGAATTAGTAATTCCCAACATTGGTATCAAAGCCCCAGTTCATGTTTCCTAACCCTTTTTTTTTCATGTTTATGAATTATCTTTTTATTGAAAATTCGAGAAAAGCCGTTGCCGATCGATCGGGGATAGAAAAACCCGAGACCCGATTCTGTTTGTCCTGTTTTTTGATTTTCTATAAGTCAAATTTTTTTTTTCTAAAAGCGTAGGATCAAAGCCCTCGTTGATACAAGAAAAACGAGTGGCGGATCGCAGCCGGAGGCCGTCAGACGCGCCGCCACGCGTAGCCGGAACGAACGGGGGTTATTGGCGCGTGCGTTGCACACGCCGACTTAGTCCCTCGTAAGCGCGTGCGTCGCACACGCCGTTTCGATCCAGGTGCGTGTGATGCACGCGCGGAGTGCAGGCGCGTGCCACGCACGCGTCGGCTGATGTCATCGTGACGTCAGCCAGGCACGAGCGTGGCACGTGCCGGTCGGTTTGTCCGATCGGCCCGATCAGTTCGACCAGCCTGACCCGGCCCGTCCGGTCCGACCCGACTGCCCGTTGACTCCGACCCGGCTGACCGATGACCGTGACCGTTGACCGTTGACCGTAACCATTGACCACGACCGTTAACTGTTGACCGTTTAAAAAAAAAAGTGTTTCTTTTTCCAATTAAGTCTATGTGGATTATATGTAAATCCTTATTTGTTCTGCATTTGTTGCAGGAACAATGCCTCTCCTTAGGTTGCGCACACCTATCCGCGTAATTACCGATAAACAAAAGGAAAGACTTTTTAGGTTGATAGCCGAGTTGACTGATTATCGATGGGAGAGAGGCGAATTAATTGATCATGTTCTTGAAGTCAACGGGAAGATACAAAAGGTCGTATGGAATGGTCGTCCCATGCCATAGTCTGAGATGGTGCGATTTTTCATAAACACTCTTCCACAAGAATGGCAAGGAGTGTTGAATCGCTTGTGGGAAGTCAATAGAGCTGTTTCGTATAGGAAAATTGTGATGGCTTTTATAGATGATTATTACTGGATTGTTATAAGGGAAAAGATCAAAAAGTTGAACAAAAGAGGATTTTTCCCAGTTCGTATGTTGACTTGGTGTTAGATGTTTTTGGCTGGTCTTTATTTAGTGTTCTTTGTGGACATCTTATGTAATGTTTTCTACCTAGTTGTTGTTGGTGTGGCAACTGATATGTTAGTTGTATTATGTAAGACAATTATTACTATATCATTGTTTGATATCAAATATCATTTACTTTCTATTATTATTAACTGCTGTGGGTAGTTCATAGAAATTTTTGTAATTTCAAAGAATTTATTTTGCATAGAATGTTATATTAATAATAACTCTAAGTTAGGATTTTGGATGATAATTGGGAACATAGTGACCATTTGATTCTGAAACCTTATTTGAAATTATTCATTAATATGATGGTTTTGTGCAAAATGGATGCATAAATGATAAGCATTAATAATTTTACCAAAAAAAAAAATGATAGGCATTAATAATTCGTACATATATGTCTAATATGTTCAGATCAAATGGCTTCAACCACAAAGAGCATTGTCGCTGAGCTAAACAAAAGTGAGAAGCTCAATGGCGATAACTATGAAATATGACACATGGAAAATCCAATATGTGATGGAAGAGCAAGAGACACTGGAAGCTCTTAACCTAACCATAGTAGAACCTAAAGAAGGAAACATTGCACAGCATAAGAGAGATAATGATGCATTTGCTGCTTGGAAAAGAAAGAACTCTCTTGCTCGCATTACGTTGCTGAGTAGCATGGAAAATGACGTCATACGAGAGTTTAGGCATTTTGAGAATGCCAAGGAAATGTGGGAAGCATTGGTAGCAAGATTTGGTCATATTTCGGTGACCAGACTGAGGTAGCTCACTATTAGGTTTGACTCTTATAAGAAGCCTCATGATCAGACCATGAAGCAACACCTTAGAAAGATGTCAAACATGATTAATGAGTTGAAATATGCAGGCCATGTCCTGACTGATGAGCAGCAAGTGCAAGTAGTGATTCGTTCCTTGCCTCAGAGTTGGGAGCATATGAAGGTGCACCTAATCCATAATGAAAATATTAAAACCTTTGATGATGCAGTGCGTCATCTTGAGCTGGAATAGGACCGCCTCTTGGCGGCTAAGCCGGAAGCTGAAATTTATCATGCTGGTTCTAGCTCACATGGAGCTACGAGCTTCACGCGCAAACATTCTAACTGGTTCGATAAGAGGAAAGGCAAGGGAGCAAGTTCTTCAGGGAAGAAACCGAAGCTTGACCAACATGAAAGAGGAAAACGTCCTTGAATGAAAAAGCTGACGAGGGTGAAGTGTTACAATTGTGACAAGAAGGGTCACTATGCTCACGACTGTCGTGAGCCAAAGAAGGTATACACTCCTTGTACTTTTCAAAACTTTGCTTATGTGTCGAGTTCTGTATTTTTAATTGAGTCTAATCCTTTGTGGATTGTGGATTCATGAGTGACAGACCACGTAGCGAAAGATAGAGAATTCTTTGTGGAATTCCGACGAGTACCGACTGGAACTAAGTGGATCTATGTAGGAAACAACTCTAGAGCAGAAGTAAAAGGAATTGGCATCTGTCAATTGAACATGTGTGATGGACGCACTCTGTTCCTGCATGATGTGCTGTATGCTCCAGAGATTCGTCGGAATTCAATGTCTGTTTTAGTGTTGGTTAAACTTGGTTTTAATATGAACTTCCATAATAGTGGTGTGGATTTGTATTTGGGTACAAATTACTATGGTTGTGATTATTTTCTAGATGGTTTTATTGTATTAAAGGTTGACTATAGTAATGCCAACATTTGTTATTCCTTTTTTACGTCTTCTAATTCATATGATAATGATGTAAGTGTGTGGCATGCTAGACATTGTCACATTGGCCAACAACGTATGAATAGACTAGCCAAATAGGGCTTGTTAGGCAATATTGAAAAAGTCGATTTACCCATATGTGAGCATTGCCTAGCAGGGAAAACGACAAGAAAATCATTTGGAAAGGGTAAAAGAGCTTAATTTCCTTTGCAATTAATCCATTCTGACGTCTGTGGTCCGATGAATGTGAGAGGAAGGCATGAGACTGTTTATTTCATCACATTTATAGATGATTATACTCACTTCGGATATGTCTATTTGATTTCTCATAAATCTGAAGCATTGAGTTGTTTCAAAAGATTTATGAACTTGGTAGAAAATCAATTAGACAAGAAAATAAAAGTATTGAGATCCGATTGAGGTCGAGAATATTTATCTGATGAGTTCAGAAAATTATGTGATGAAAAATGAATAGAAAGACAGTTGTCTATTCCATATACTCCTCAACAAAATGGTGATGCAGAGAGAAGGAACAGAATCCTATTGGAAATGGTTAGATCCATGATTGGTGCATGCTAACTTACTTATCATTTTTTGGAGTGATGCATTGTTAATTGCTGCATATATACTTAACCGAGTGCTTTCCAAATCAGTTACTTCCACTCCATATGAGTTATGGACAGGCAAAAAACCGGACTTAAGTTTCCTTAAGTTATGGAGTTGTGCTGCCTATACTCATGAGCCCTCTCACAAGTTTGGGAAATTGGGTCCCAGAGGAAAGAAGAGTATTTTCATAAAATATTCTGAATAGTCGAAAGGGTATGTGTTCATAGGTGAGCAAGAAAGTGGAAGTATAACTTAATTCGAATCACGGGATGTCACATTCTTAGAGAATGAATTTCTTAAGAAATGCGAAATATGTGAGGATTACTCCCTATTTGAAACCTTGGATCAAGATAATGAACTTAATGGAGTTCGTCCAAGTGGGAGTAACATGAGAAGTGATGAATTTAATTCAATTCACTCTCAATTACAACCACATGATGAGATGATATCGTCATTATCTAATTCGAGTGGGAGCATGATGGGGAATGATGTGCAAAGTGTACAATCTCCCATACGGTGAACAAGTCGCAAAAGTATTCCCTGTTGACGTTTTGACATTGAAGGGGAAACTTTCATAGTTGCTCCACAAGATGAGGATGAGCCAAGAAATGTTAATGAGACTCTAAATTGCCCTAGTAAGGAAAAATGGATACATGCAATGGAAGAGGAGATGGAGTCAATGAAGTCAAACCATGTTTGGAAACTGGTTGATCTTCCAAAAGGATGCAAAGCTATTGGGAACAAGTGGGTTCTCAAAATAAAGCGTAAAGCTGATGGCTCGATAGAAATGTATAAGGCTCGCCTTGTGGCGAAGGAGTATAATTAACAGAAAGGAATTGATTATGAAGGATTGAGCCATAGACTATGTCCAAGGACTCCACAAGAGAAGGAACAAATGAAACATATTCCTTATGCTAGTGCTATTGAGAGCTTGATGTACACTATGATATGTACAAGACCTGACATATGTTTGGCAGTTGGAATGGTGAGTAGATACCATTCTAATCCAAGTCAAGCACATTGGAAAGCCGTTAAAAGAATACTGAGGTATTTGAAGGGAACTGCCGATTACAAGTTGAATTACCAAGGAAAGGATCTGCGACTTAAAGGCTATTCGGATGCTGATTGGGGAGGAGATTTAGATGAAAGAAAATCTACCTCTGGTTTTACTTTCTTACTGAATAATGGCGCCATATCTTGGAGCAGTAAGAAGTAAACGTGTATAGCCTTATCCAAGATGGAGGCTGAGTTCATGGCATTATCAGCAGCAGTACAAGAAGGTGTTTGGCTTAAGATATTTTTGAATCATTTAGGTGTTATTGGGTATGCTGCAAATCCATTATTGGTTAACTGTGATAGCCAAGCAGTTATAACGTACACCAAAGATCCAAAATATCATGACAAGACCAAACATATAGATACCAAGTATAATTTTGTCAATGATATGATTGCACGAAAAGATGTGAACTTACAGTACATATCTACACATAAAATAGTAGAAGATCCTATGACAAAGCCAATACCTAGAGATGTGTTTTGTGGTAATGTAAAATCTCTAAGACTGCGTAAAGGCTAATGTACTGAATATTATAATTTCCATAAGTGTTCACATTTGATGATTTTGTTTTTTCATCATTAATGCCTATAAATCTTTATTTGACGTTTATGCATCTTAATGCTCAGTGCATTATATTAAGTTGATAAAGTATGTCGGACAGATAAAATATTAGCCCACTCACATGGGTAATCGCCTCTATTTACTGTGTAATAAATAGAGATGAGACAGTTTTTAAGCTTATTATCTAGGTGATAATCGAGAGCTCAAGCTTAAAATACATAAGTCACCTTAACTGAGTATTAAGATGATGACATAATATTTACTATGTCCGAAAGTAAAATAACCCACATATTTTACTTTATCTGTCTATGATGCCAGATGTGAGTTCTGATGAATTCTGTGAATGAGTAGATATGTGAACTCAAGTTAGATATTATGTATGTCTGAACTATCATCTGTACGGTATTGATGGTGTAGACATACGCTCCATGGGAAAGGAGTTAATACCGTAATACGTATTTCATACTACGTATGCATGAGACGGCCAAAAAGAATGGCAAAATTTAATCTCAACTTTTATGCCGTGTGAGACTCTTGAGGAAAAGAGTTCCTCAATTTAGTGCCCTCATGACTCTTACTTATTCTCAAGATTTCTATTTAGTGTTTGCTATCTTAGGATGTTGCCAATGATCATGAATTGATTCGATCTGATGGGACATTTCTAGAAAAGCAAGCTGAACTGAAATTGAGAGTTTAAAGGAAAGAGGAAGATAAAAAATGGAGAATCACATTCTAAGTTTTGTATTCACTAGTCGACCAATTATGACTGTCTTTGGGATAATCGTAATTGTGAATACAATATATCAAAGATTAAAAAGAGATCAAGAGAGAGATACAAATGTGATCGATTGATCTAGGGTACTGCATACTAAATATACTCAAAGGGTGATGCCCATTATGAGCTACTATATATTCCTAATAGATGTATAGCAACAAACTCTCAAAGTATGCTGGTCGCATGGATTATTCACTGGTATAAATGTTGTAGAGAGGTAAAGAGGATCTTGTTCGGCCCACCATGTGCGAGTGGGAGATGATGGTTTTATTTATATGTTGATGGGCCTAAGTGAGCCCGTTCGCCCATGTTGGGCCTAAAAGCCTGGCCCCCAAGATAAGGGCCCATGGAGGAACGGATGCGATGTGAAATGTTGCGTTGTTTAGATACCAGGTGTTATGACTTTTGGGAGAACGTATTACATTGAAGAGTTACGTCTCTTGGAGAAGATATAAAAGAGAAAAGAAAAAAGGGATCACACCCCTTTAGATGTACGTATGTCTTTTCACTCTCTCTCCCTCAAAAAAAGAAAAAGAAAAAAAGAACATAGAAAGAAACCGTACGCTCTGTTTTTCTCCCCCTAATAGCAACAGCACGCTCCTCGATAGAACGGGATCAGTTTTTCTTCCTCAAATCAACGTTGGTGTTTAATCTGTGAACAATAAGGTACGCTCGATTCCGTGGTATATCTTTGATCGGTGATACATGTTTGTTTTTGGGCTCGTCTTCCGCATTCGTTTTAGGGGTTCGATTTAGTGTCGAATTTGTTTTAGGGAATTACTAATTCCTTAAGTGTCATGAATTCTCTAAATTTCATCATCTCTCTTGTCTCCATTTCTTTCTTTCAACCTACTCATGCCCAAAACTCACCCCAAGGCTATCTCAACTCTCACGATGATGCCCAAAAGTAAGTTAGCGTGGTGAACATGACATGGGTTAATATTGTTGCCGCCTACACCTAGAGCTACGCAAACCAACAAGTCAGAGACTGTAGCCCCTTACACTCCAATGGGCCCTACAGCAAGAACCTCGCCAGGGGCACAGGCACGTTCATGGGCACCTACGCTGTGAAGTTGTGGGTCGTGGAGAAGCAATACTACAATTACAACACCAAAACTGGCGCGAGTACATGCGACTACTTATACTACACTCAGATGGTTGGCCCGAATAGGTCCAAGTCGGTTGTACTAGGGTTAAGTGTAACGATAGTCGGTAGTATGTTATGTGCAACTACGACCCTTCAGGCAAGTATGAAAACTTCCATACTAAGAAAGGCTTATAAAGTCGTTAGCTACCGATCAAAAAAAAAAAAAAAGTCGTCAGCTTACTTGCGGATTGCGACCCATTATTATATTAGTTAAAGGGCGTGAAAAAAATAAAGGGAAAAAAATAGCGACTCGCTTTGATATGACGTATGAGCTAGTTTTGGAAAATGTGTATGAATGAAATTATGCGCGAAAAGCATCATAAGCAGATTATCACAAGAGAATCTGCAATATTCTGCGACTGTTTAAAGAATATGCAATATTCTGCGACCGTTTGAAATGGCATTGGCAGATTTCAAATACTCTCGATTATCAACTGATTCTCCGCTTGTTGTAATGATAGAATGCTTGATAACAGCGTGTTCTTTCGACTTTTATACTACATCTTGGCAAGAGCGCAATTTAGAGGCTATGGCAATGGCAATGGTCCAGCCACCATAAGGGCTGGACGATGGCTTGACTAAAGCAAAGATCCGGTGGCGAGGTAGCTTGCTGCTGGACATTAGAGTTGTAGAATTGTAAGAGAGATGAATTATTATTTCAATGTTTTAATTTGTTTTGTTTTATTTGATAAAGTTTTAGGTCTTCTTTTTGACTTTTTTGCCTACAAATTTTTAATTTGGTAATTTTTCTATGATTTTATTTATATACCATCTACTGATGAATGCACATGTGGGTTGTGTTAGAAAAGTATTTGGATAGCCTATTTACTTTAGAAGATAGAAGTATTGGTTTGGTATGAACTTGGGCTTTGACTTGGATTTTTGCTAGGTTATTAACACCTAAATTTTGGCAACCCATTTAGTCATTCATTGCATAGAAAATCAAGGATCATCCCTTGTCCCTATGCAAAAAAATATTACAATTGCATATAGATTTTTAGGAGCATTTCAATAGCAATAGGCCCATAAAATTGCATTTGCATTGGATTGGTGGCGGGTGGTAAACAGTTCTAAGCTTATGGGACTAATTAACCCTGTAAGGTAAATAATTAGACTGAGCCCAAGGAAGCATGAAATTCAAGCCCATTGAATACCCCATGTGGCCGAAAATTACTTGTGCCACACATGAGTATATAAAATTGGAAACTTTTGAAATCAAGAGAGCATATTCTCGGCCAAGGAAAGACAGCAAAGAGGAAACATGGGCTGAATACGTGCGAATTTGGCAAGAGAAGGATAATGATGGAAGATTGACTAAAAACAAAATGGTGGAAATCTGAAGAGAATATTTGGCCAAAGATTAAGAAATAAAAAGCACAAGAAAGAAGAAATATCCATTTATTGTCGATTAAGGCAAGCATACAAAGGAGATATTGCACGCTCGTAGACATTTGGCAAGCATCTTTGCAAGATTTGGAATTTCGGGAAAATCAAAGCTTGATTAGACAAAAAGAAAAGAGTGATCTGAGACGAGATACAATCAGCAAAACAAAGAATATTTGGTTGATGAAATAAAGGAAGAAAATATTTGGGGCATTGTAAAAACAAGTGTGGATTGCAAGAGAAGAGGGGAGACAATAGAGAATACACGGCCACCATTGCGAGAGGGAGAGAAAATGTCTTTTGTTCTTCCTGCAGGTTCTGAAAGTCCGCATAATGAGAACACAAAAGAAGAGCAACACACGTCCGTAAGAAAAGGGATAAGAAGACAAAAAGATAGGCCTTTGCTTCGTCAAATAGGAGGGAGGGCCCTCTCTCTCTCTCTCTCTCTCTCTCTCTCGGTCAACACTGGGTACACAAAAGAATCTGGAGAGAGAATAGAGGGAGAGCGAGGTCTTTTCCTCGTAGTCTCGGCTTCGTGAGTCCTCCCACCGTAGCGTTGCGGTCCCGCTTGCTACAACGCTTCCCTCATTTAAGCCGCGACGCCGTACCCCGTGTTGGACTGAGATGACGAGCCGCCGTCCTGATCTTTACCGCCATGACGTCGGCTCCCGCGACTCCAGCCCTCAGAGCAGCATCGCACTAAGCTGCCCTTGAGTCGCTCTTGAAGGCACGCGACGGTCTCTCTTGCAGCCACATTGAAGTGGCTTTTGTTGTTGAGTCCAGCGAGCCCCATCGACAAATTCGGACTATTTCTTGCGCTTGCAGCACGCCCCATCATCACAGCCGATTAACAATTTTGCCTCGTGTTTCTCTTGCAGGACTTATGGTGAGTCGCTTATGAGTGAACTTCAGGACTTATGGTGTCCTTCAAACAAAAATCACACTAACCCGTGGAGTTGATGTACCGTGAGGCAGCCAGCGAGTTATCCGACTTTGCTCCAAAGCTCGGCCGCGGCGCTTTGATTTTAATTTTTTTGCAGGCTGAGCATCATCGGCGGATCATCTACCGTGGCCCTCTTGTCAAGCACATAGTCGACCAAGCGCCACACCGTGAGATACAACTGCTGAGACCTATCCGCAAGTCGAGATCCGGTCCGATCAAATTAGGTAACAAGCTTTATCCAATTAAATTGAAATATTTCATTACTCAATTTGGATTAATTGCTATCCGATATGATATTTGAGATATTAGGCATATCCAATTAAGGCTTATTGATAAAGTTGGTTTAAGTACTAATTTGATCCATAAAGATATTGGATCATTTGTTTAATTATTTCAACTTATTATTGGATAATTACGTTGACTAAGATTGTGATAATCTATCATTTGAGCCGTGAGATGATGGATCATTTTTTAATTTTTTTTAATGTTTGATTCTAAGTAAGTGCCCTATCAAGATTATGATATCCATTAATCTAAGACATGAAACAATGGATTTTGCTATGTTTGAAATTTTGTTTAGCTAGAATTGCTAGCTTCAATGAAAAAAAAAATTCAAGAAAAGATTGCATGGCATATCATATCATTCAAATTGCATGATAGGACTAGATAGACATTTTCCTATTTCAATTTAAATGCGTGTTTAGATAATATCTAGAGTAGATAGCTTTTTTTTTTAAAAAAAATAGAATTACATGTTGAGATAAATTTCCAAGATAAGACGGGATTTAAGTGAGTCCATTTCTTAACTTAAATTAGATAACATCTCACTTTAGGTGTATTCATATGTTAATTTACTTCTAGTTGCGAATTTTAATAAGAACACCAAAAATATCATATGCATGTCATGTAGTTTAGGCCATGTCCAATTTTAATTCCATAACGAGAATATGTTGTGAGTCAATCTTAGGGATTGTTTATGAGCCAACTAATTGATTAGGGTAAGGCAACTCTGGATCAAGTTAAGTTAGACTAGAGTGTTCGAACATGAAAGGACCGTTTGACCATAAGGATCGATGTGGACGACAATGTGTCGTCACAAGTCAATCATTGGATAGATATAGATTGATTCAGCTCAAGTATATACCAGTCGCAGGTGACTATGCATGGTCGTTATACCGTTTGTGAACGACCCTTATTCGATTCCACATGGTCATGAACAAAGGTAAGTCAATTGATTCTACATGATTACATAACTGTTGAAAGTCATTCATGGACCAACCAGGCTTAAACATAGGTCACGCATAGAACCCCAGATAGACGTCAAACTTAGTTTAGGTCTAACCATATCAATGCCGCTTAATTAGCGTAGGTCACATTAGGGCCATTTCCGAACAAAACTTAGTCACAAACCCGGTCTGACTACGGGTGTCAATCGTAGGTGATCTTAAGTTATTCTTGTCCTGTCAATACAACAATTATACAACTCTTTTAATTATATCTTGTCCTCTTAAATTTAGATTTATTGAGAGTGAATTTAGAAGCCAATGAGACTCCCCCCTTTACACGCCTAAATCGAATAAACTTGTGAGACAAGTTGTCTTGCAAGGCTTAAACCTATTCTTAGAATTTTGGAAGTTAGTACATTAGTGCATTGATTGGAAACATGTGGTAATTTTTGGACATAGACCTTAATAACCCTAGAGGTGAAACTAACTTAGCTTCTTGAGATTAAATTGAGGTTAGACAAAAATTTAGGGGGACTATGTGTCACGCCCCAATCCTCGAGCGCATGCCCATCCCTCGGTGGTTGATTAATTTGTAACGTCCCAGGACATGTTGCCGACCCATTCATTTTAATGCACATGCGGAAGTGAATAAATAAATCCCAGACAACTCAAAAATGGAATGGAATAAAACAGGGCCACAAATTTTGAAAACCACAACACACTTTTATACACAGCAGTCATTTACAAGGCTAGTCTATATTCACAAAAGTCTACAAAGGGTCGATCCTCAAAACGATCTGTCCTATGTTAGGGAAATCCCTTATGATGTTTTGAAGATGACAAAATAAATCAAAGGCTACTAACATATTTGATGGTTGAGTAATAGGCCATGCAGATGTTAGAACATGTAGAGGATATTATCAAAGTCTGAAGACTGCCAGACTCAAGACTCAAAGTCTGAAGACTGTTAGACTCTAGACTCAAAGTCTGAAGACTGTTAGACTCAAGACTCAAAGTCTGAAGACTGCCAGACTTTAGTGTCAAAGTCTGTTCTACATCAGAAGTCTGTTCACTCTGACAAATTCCAGACTGAACGTGAATGATGAACCAGAAGACAGACTCTATGCTGAAGCTGAACTGGGTACAGACCTTAAAGCTAAATCTGTTCAGAAGCAGATATGTTCAGACTCAGATTGTAAAGTCTACAGACTCATATTGTAAAGTCTACAGACCCAGATTGTAAAGTCTCAAGACTTATATCGTAAAGTCTAAAGACTCAGACTTTACATCCAGATTCGATGAATCGTAACTCAAGCCCAATCATACAACGGCTAGTGATCTGGTTTGGATTCCACATCAAGATTGATTTGATTGACTCAATCTATTTGATTGACAATTGGATGTTGAAGACAAGATCTTTCTATACGAAGAAGCTTTACTTATGGAAACCAAGATTTCGTTTGTATGGGCGATCGGAATCAATTTGGGATTTTACCTTTGTCACTCAACGGCTACCAAATCTTCTAAGATACAGAGCTGTCCAATGGGTATATTGGAAGACGATTCTCCGGGATACTGTCCAACGGTAGTTTGGAAGTGGAGGAGTATTTAAGGAGATCATGGACCGATGAGCAAGTAAGAGACGGAGCGTAGAATTTATAATTCCAAAGTCTCGAGCGACTTTAGATCATATACTTGTCTCTTGAGAGCTTAAACGTTTGTAATCGTGAGAGAAATACCAAGAGAGTGACTTAGTGAGATAGTGTGATCTACTAAGTATTTGCACTCGGAGTTGTAATCTCTTGTTGATTGCATAGTGGAATCCAGCCAAGAAGGCTGTTATCGTGGGAGAGTGGACGTAGGCTTGGATTAAGCCGAATCACTATAAATCTCGTGTTCTTATTCTCTTCCCTAACTCCTTTATTTTGTTCATACTAGCACTCTCATCCTATGACTATCTAGTCAGACTCGTTCGTCGATTCTTCAATCTTCACGGGATTCGAACGGGACGTCGGGTTCTCCACCACACCATCGGGAGGGTCCACAGCACTTTCCCATAGAGAGGCATCAATTATCCTTGTGGAAATTTCAAAACACCTGAGAGGACCCACCTGGAAACCGTTGGGTCCGTATCGGAACCAAGCTCTGAATCGATTAGGGAACACATAATGTAGACGCTCTTCGACCCAGACAATGGTCACTACCAATTCATAAACCCAAAAGCTTCCGGGATCGGAATAGGTATAAACTCACTCGGTGACCCTTATGGGACGACCATGACATTCTAGAGGATCCGCTATCTAAGAACCTGAAAATATTAACCCACGATGGGGTGAGACAACGTCTCAGCAAGTCTACCCCTTAAACCCCGACTAGGAAGGAAATACGCCAAAAGACTATCTATGCACACACAAGACAGAGGACTTACCTTTACCTCAGTTCCTTCCTGCAAGTCAGTATGATTCATATATTCAACGAATTACTTCAATTCAAATCAAACCATTCATCAATCCATCCACTCGATTCCATACCATCAATACTATCTATAAAATTCAACCAATTCAGCTCACCCTAAGTTGAAATTATATGGTATAGCTCACCAAAGCTGACAATAGATATATAATAATGCTCACCGAAGTTGTTATATATTTATATTGTTCACCAAAGCTGTGCGATACTTACAATTGCTCACCAAAGCTAATAGAGTATACTGCTCACCGAAGCTGATATATCAAAGCCTGCAGGCTGATATAGTATATTGTTCTCATTCACTGAAAATCTACCATCTTTATAGTACCTGGTGAAAATAATCTTGTGTGGGTACACGGTTGACATTAACCAAAATACAATATCTTTTATTTATTTATTTATAGAATCCCACTAATTATAATAGTCTATAAACACATTTTTGGTGTTGTAAACCGATGCTCGGTATTGTATTTTCTAATTAAATATTGAAAATACCTAATTTTGGAATAAATACCCAAAATTATAAATCTCACTCAATTTGCACAAATCAACACTCAATTAAATAAACCAATTATACCATTGCGATCAGCACGAAATTCCGATTATCGGCTATCCTGGTATAATTTTCGGAAAATAATAAATAATTAAATAAATACTAAAATTAATTAAATAAATACCAATAAATGCAACTTAGGCCGGAAAAGCCTAATTAAATACTGAAACGGGCCCAAAAAATTTCCAAACCTATCTAGGTAAATAATACAACATATCTAGTTGCTAATTAAGTCGATCTAATAACCTAACATGCATAAACGAGTAGTTAAATCAGTAATCCATTCTAACTAACCACCTAAACCTTAATTAGCATAAACTAATCAATACTTAAGTATAATTAACTCCATAAGCAGAGTTTAGTGAGTAAACTCACCGGTTTTGAAATCCGATGAGTCCACGATGACAGCAAAGCGGAGACAGACAACAAACTCCAAGTGGCGGCACCAAGCAAGGCCCGGAAGGGGTCCAAAATGGGCCTCGAAGGCCCACGAATCCTTGTTGGTTCAGTTTCTACTTGGACTGAAGGAGGGGGAACTGACGGTTGAAACGGCAAGCTAAGGAGGGCCAATGACCAGGTAGGCGAATAAGAGGATAGGCGAGGCTAAACGGCGGTGGTGGCGAGCTTGAACGGCGACGGCTTGAAGAGGCTCGAGGGAGACGACACGGCAACAAAACTGGAAGGGTGATTCGATAGGGGCGTAGGCTCACACGGGGGCATGACGCGGCACGATGGGGCTCCGGCGGCCTTGGCGGGCTACTCGACGGCAAGGGGGAGGAGGCTGAGGTTTTCTCTGCACTTTGGAAGCTCACAAAACACTCTCTAATGGAGAAAGCAACTGAGGGAAGAAGATAGGGGACAACACAAGCTTGGAGGGACCCTTTTGGCTTCCAATCTATCCTCTTGTCCCTTGAAGAGGCCCCACCAGCCCTTGGCTGTCATCCATGGCTCTTTTGCAGCCACCAAGCTTCTCTTGCAAGCTAATGAAGTGGTCCAAAAGTTGAGGACCAAGGGGGGCTACTAAAATTTGCACTCAATTTCCCCCAAATTATACCAATTTCTCTCCAATTGGACTCAATTCGATTCCCCAAAATTCCACCAAGGGGTCCTTGACCAAATTGACATTTTTCCTCGCCAATGGAACCAACTTGCGTCCCAAAAACACGATAAAAAATGGTCATTGAATTTTCCGGACAAAAACGGTCATATTTTGCATTTTCGCCAAAAATCTCAGTTTTCAGAAAAATCTTTGAATGATGAGTCAATGGTCCTAAAATACATCATGACATTACAGAACTTTCAATTTCTGAAATCGGATTCAAATTTGCGGTTAATTTCAATTTGGCACAATTTTAGCGTGACCTAGCCTACCGGGTAGCTTTCTGGAATTTTTTGTGCAATTGACCCGTGATCGATTTGTTTCGAGTCACAACGTACATCTTCGACACATTGGCGACTCTAGGTTATTGTGAAAATCTCAAGGTTTCAAATATGGGCACAGAGTACCGAAAACGACAAAAAATCGGTCTAGTGCCGATCGACGATAATTTTGGAATCAGGTGGAATCACCCATACTTTGATCATACATCTCAATCGAGTCGACCTATCCTTGATCCCTAATCAATTTTAACAATGCCATAGTGACCCTTGTAGACTAGCACGGTCGAACAGTCGATTCCTGGTCGAATTATCAAGTTTATTGCATTAAAATCCCTTAACGGCTTCACTTGATAGGTTAGTTAACTCGTGAGTAGCCAACTACGAGCAAAGAACTATAGGCGTGTCGATGAAAAGCCCAACTTATTCAATCCAAGACAGAACTTGAAAACTAGGATGTCACACTATGCAAAGAGGATAGGTGCCCATTAAGAAGGAAATAGGAGAAGGAATAATCTAGTTAGGATAACTAGACTAGTTCTCTTGCAACCAGAGCATTGAAGCTTGAAATGCAAGCTTGGGCATTTGTGTGGTGGAGAACCATTCTTGCTCTTCAAGCCAAGAAGTCATTAGTGGCTTAGGACAATAATTGAGCTTGCCATTAATGCTTAGATTAAAATTTTCTCTCTTCCATCTCCTTCTTACCCAAGTTCTTCGTTTGCTCTCATTTCTCTCCCTTTCTCCCCTTTGGTTGACCCTCTCTTCTCTCTCTCTCTCTCTCTCTCTCCCTCTTTCTCTCCTTTATGTCGCTGCACTGCCGCCACTGTCGTCTTATGCCATTGCACTACCACTCGTTGTCTTGAGCTGCCTATCATCTCATGTCGCACCCTCATTGCCGCCATGAGCTCAAATCGTCTGTCGTTCGGTTCCGTCTGTGTCTCAAGTGTTTGTAAGTAAATTTCGTAAACGCCGGCTAGGCCGTAATGTTACGTGGCTTGAATTTAGGTTGGTTTTGCTTGTATTAGGAGTTAGGATCAAGCTATCATAGAGAGGTTAGAACCATGTATTAATTTTACATGGTTTGCTCATGAGTTTGATTGGTTTATTAGGTTTAAGGTAAATAAAGAAAGCTTAAGTTATTGTTAAGGTTGCTCGGTTTGTTATTGCTATTGGAAACGATCTGTTTATGTTCATGTTCGGGTTTGGTTTCAAAAAGCCGTTGTTCCATTGTGTAAGCTGGTTATGTCATAACCTATGTTGAGTTATTTGAAAACCTTGTTATTATTGGATGTTCTTGTTTTATGTATTGTTGAGCAATATCGAGGGCAAAGTTTTATGTTCATTTGAGGTAGTCCTCATATACATGGTCGATGCATGAAGTCACCTCGAGTCTTTGAGGTGAGACTTGCGATGGTCCTTGAACATGTGTGGAAGCACGTCAGGTCTAGTCTCTCTCTTAGATTAGCGGTATTGAGGTGTATCGTTGTTTATCTAAATAGGACCTAGGTCAATTCTCGTTTCGTGCTAAGCATATTTTATTGAAGTAGTTTCGATAGGCCATGAGACACACTTCACTTGGTACGTCATTGAGGCATTCATACATTGGGCTAAAGAGGAAGATAATAATCGGTTGTGTGCTTAATCCATGTGGTCACATGAAAAACCCATCACTGGTGGAAGTCGGGGCAATACCTGATGGATTTCGGATGCCCAAGGGAGTTCGAATACCATTCATGGGAGTGTTTTATCATAACGATGTCCGATGGAGTTTGGATGCCATGCTCGATGGGGCAGGATGATGCCTTGGATAATTTCGGAAGAGCCATAGGTTCTTTGGCTATGTATGTATAATAATTGGACCTAAGATAGCATAATATTATGGGGTATTATATGATTCTCAAGGCGCTAAATGTGGGCGGGGCATTTGAGTGTTATGTGAATACTTTGAAAGTTGTTATATGTCCTGTGCATATTTGATATGGCATTATTTGTTGTGTGTGAGACATGTGCAAAATTTAATTGTCATTTTTAGTGACTTGAAAGGTACGTGCATGTTATAATTGGCGTTAGTTGTGATGTGAGAACACGAGGATGTTTTGGAAGTCATTATTTGAGTCTCAAAAGGCCATGGTAATATTTTAGAAACTAACATTTGGCACGTGGGAATATTATTGGCAATTGATTGCATTATACCCAAGAAACACGTGTATGTTATTGAAGTTATCAATTGGCATATTTAGAATTTTTATGGGCATGAGATATCTTATAGATTCTTGATAGGACGAATGTTTAGGTAGAGGAAGAGTTTCCCTCATGCTTATAGTTAAGGCAAAGCAAAGGTTTTGTTATTAATTTGACATCTACAAGTGGGCATCAAGTTCGTAGATTTCCGAAATAAGGCATTTGTCTATACGAGGTTTAGGTGATTTACTTATTGAGTTCTTAAATTCATTTATTGTTGTTCCACCTTTTTCAGGCTAGTGAGTATGAGTCAGCTCCCGACTCGATTCAGTCTACTGGTACAAATGGAGGTGGTGATCCTCGATATCGAGGATGTGGAAGCCGACATCATGTATCAAAGGCAGACCATGACAGTCTGGCGACATCTGGGGGACACGGGGTGAGCGTGACATGGTCAATTGGTCGAAGGGCCCTTCGTGGCCACGTTCGGGGACTACAAGATCGACGCTTGTGTCTGGAAGGGCAATCCGAGGTTTTGCAGGGCGGAGAGCCCCACAAACTGGTGGAACAAGGAGGAGGTGGTTCAAATGGGTCGGGAGACATCACATGATATATGTCTATTGCCAGGACAATGCAAGGTTCCAAAACAACCTGCCCAAGGAGTGCTCTCTTCCCAAATACTAAACTAGCTGATCCATAACACATCATCTCCAATTCTTTTATCTCATTTTGTTCTTTCCATCCACATTTGATTCAATCGTGCTGCTGACATATTTATGAAATTGGTTTGCTAGAGTACATAGCGTGCTCGCATCCTAAGATTTTTAGCACATATGTAATCCTCTAAGTTTGATGTTATATTAATAAGCGATTTCTAGTGTATGATTGATTGATAATTCTTTCATTATATTTTTGACAGTGCAAATGTTTTCTCTTTTTAGATTGAATCAACTTCGGTTGGAATATGCTAATCTTAGTTAGGCTCAATAAGTTGGGTGAGCTATGCTTGAACTTGTCGATGACTCAATTATACTTGAAGAGACATGATGAGCGGGCAAGAGCTAGACTGGGCCTTCCAATTGGGCGAACATTATGGCCCACTCCAGCCCATCAAGAAAAAAAATTATAATAACTATGCACATTGGGCGGGCCTAGATCGGGCCTTAGAGCAAAAGCATGTTGCTCATGAGAGCAACTTAAACAGATTATTACAAGCAAACTAGCAATATTTTGCGACTGTTTGCAATGGCTTTGGCAGATTCAAAGTGTTCTTGATCACCAACTTATTACATATACCTTTGTAAGTGTTCTTTCGGCTTTTACACTTCATGATATAAGAGGAAGGGCTTTTTACATGTGGCGATTCATGGATGTGCCAATGGTTTGGAGTTAGATATCCCATATTAGATTACTTTCCTTTTTCAATTGAACAACATACAATTTAATATACTCTCACATTCTGACTCGATATCATCATTAGATTGTTCCTATTTTGATCTCAACCCATGTTGATATTGATCCTAATGCCAAACTTGAGCTTCTTGATGGCATTCTATTGCTAGTTGTTGTAATCTATTGACAGTTGATCAGCAATTTAGTATATATTTCATGGACATTTGCCCTAATAAAGCCTATGTTGTCCATATTGTTAGCTAGTTTTTGTTTGCTCCACGCTTTACTCACTATGCCGTCGTGTTACGTACTTTATGCCACATCTAAGGCATTGTATTTTATCGCCTTCACTGTCACTATTCATGTCTCTTGGATGTAGATCTATTGTAACATTGATTTACTTATCCACTATCTCCAACACTAGATCAAGACATGAGTCTCTTATTAATTTCACGCCTTACCCAATACTCCTCAAAATCCCAACAACACTCTCTCTTCTCCTCCCCATCTTTCTCCCCCCTTGTGGAGCCCCCACAACCGCGCGCGGCTTGTGTCATTGACATGCCTCTAGTGCCACCATCAATCTTGACCTTCCTCGCTCCACCATTTACTCCCCCCTTTGGAGCACCCACAAACCACAACCGGCTTGTGTCATTGACATGCCTTTGGTGCCACCATCAATCTTGACCATATTATGGAACACTTTAAGTGGTTGGAATTATGCCAACGCGAGGCTTAGAAAAAAGCATAAGTTGGCACCATTATCGAAGGGTACCGAGTACGCAATCATCAGTATAAATTAGGTCTTGATCGGCAAAACATAAAGGAGATTATTCCCAACCCAACCACGGAAATAGGTCACGTTATTTTTAAAGAAAATAGAACGTTGAAAAAGAACTTAAATTCGTGAATCACCGGGGTGAACATGATTGATTCTTCCAAAAGCGCACACATTGTGCATTATTCAACACACTCCGGGACGCTTGGGGCGCTTAGGAGGTTCCGAGCGAGTAGTAAGCTCCGGTCGGACCTTTGCCAACAAGGAAGAGTGGCTCCCTTCTCCACCACCTTCCCTTGTCTCAGCACGGCGATCACGTCACACCCTTTGTATGGTACTCAATCTGTGGGCCACCACCAACGTGGTTCGTCCAACCATTGCGCCCAGCGCGTTCTCACCACCTTCTCCGACTGGCTGTCAAGTGCACTAGTCGCCTCATCGAGCAACAACAACGCCGGGTTTCAGCAGTATGGCTCTCGCTATGGCTACTCTCTGCTTTGCCCGCCGGAGAGCTGGATTTCTGTCCCCGCACACGTGTCATATCCGTCCTTTCATATCCGATGATTTCGTTTCACCTATCTCAAAGCGATATTCCATAGACAATTGTGCCGGCGAGAGTCCTGACTAACCAATGCTATGTGCATCCGTAAGGCCCTGGGAGGTGGTATGACCTCAGATCTCGTCCATCGATTTTTATCGCCTCTGATTGGATCATAGAATCTTTCGATCAAGCCAATGAGGTTGATTTCCCGCTTCGATTTTGAATGAGAAGTCCTTTAAGATGATGACATCCAGTCTTTCCGGGTATGCAAAATCTACCCTGCAAAACTCTACGGCCCGTAATTTTTGGTCGGTAACCTTCCATGCCTTCGGGTTCTATTCTAGTCTGCCGGTCCAATATGGCAAACACGGACCCAACTGCGTCTGAGCCCTTGGCAATGTCTGTGGTCATGCTTCTGACGCCCAATCACTTTGCCTGTGGTGATCAAAATCATGAACGTCTCGAAGAGCGCATTTGATGTGATTTGCCCTTGAGATATCAACTTGCCTCCGTACCAGAAATCTAAAGCCCAAACGCACTTTGTAAAGAATTGCGAGGCGGCTAGTCCAATGCCAGCATACCACGACTGCCGGATGCTCTCTCGTTCCGGGGGCTTCCTGGGCTTTCTCAAGCATTTTGAGGATGCGCTCTTGGGAAGAGAACGAAGTGATGGTTCGGTGGTTGGAGACTGCATCTGCCGCGAGCTTGCTACTTTCCTCTTGAGCCTTGATGGCCTTCTGAGACATGGTCTTCAGTAGCACTCGTCTCATGTAGAAGAACTATAATAAGGGGTTGCGCAGCTATCACTACGAGGGCGAGTCTCAGGAGATGATCAGACCACGGTGAAACGCAATTATTATAGCGAGCATGTCTGCACGATAAGAGCCATTCGGTCACCTACCAAAGATCTCACCTGCACAGAAATGTCGAAGCAGCATTAGTCATCAACGAGGCCATTCCCCAGATGTAATTGGTGTCAACGCAGCGGAGTTGAAGATATAGAGGACTAGAATGAGCGAAGTGCGGCAAGGAACAGTACTTACCACATTGGCATCATTAGCGAGTCTAGAACAAACCCGAACCGCTGGAGTTTGATCTTGATCGACCATCCGACGAAAGTCAGGATTTTTAGAGAGCATCTTCTCTCGGACCCTCTTAGTCAAGTACTCCCCATGAAAGCGAAATTGTAGTGCTGGATCGCATTGACTGCGAGCGAGAACACAGCCAAACCCAGAAAGCAGGATGCATAAATCCTTATCTTGCTTTAATCTCCTCGTGGTCTTTCAAAAAATAAACTGAGATCATCAGCCCATGGCAAGAATACACCGGTTGAACTGCGCCGAACAACATGGCGCTGATGCACCCCAGGATGGCTTGTTCCCTCCGGCGAGTTCAAAGCTATCAATCTTCGTAAAGATGGGAATGGGGATCTTCTGATCATCCGGACCAACCGCCGCCATCGACTCCGCTGAGCTGGAGCGACTCACCTTAGATAGGCTATGGCGGCCACTGGTACTATATCCATGCATGCTTAATACGGAAGATGTGATTTGGTTCTCGGTTTCTCAACTTGGATCTGTCGGTTTCTGTTTCTCTGATTTCTGAAGATTGACCAAGAAAGAGGCCGTCTTCATTCTGGATGAGCTCTTCATGATTGCCAGTCTCTATCACTTGCCCATTCTGAATGACCGCGATATTATTGGCATGTCGTACAGTAGATAGCCGGTGAGCAATGATGATTGTTGTACGACCAATGGAAGCTCGATCGAGTGCGTCTTGACGATTTTCTCCGATTCAGAATCTAACGCGCTCGTCGCTTCATCTAGGAGGAGGATTCTGGGTGCTTTAATAATTACTCGCGCGATCGCTATTCTCTGCTTCTGCCCTCCTGACAGTTGGATGCCTCTTTCCCTACCTGCGGTGACAAATGTAAGCTCATGTACTTTCACGTGGTTTATGTAACACAATAATAGATAGATGCAAGATACTCCCTATCAAAAACCTTTGGTACGTCGCTGGTATGGAACTGGAGTGAGCAGGCACTTAATGCTGAGAATATATACAATTTGAGAAAAGAGAAGGATCGGACCTGCGTATCGTGCCCCTGAGGCAACTGACTGATGCAGTTATGAGCATTGGAAACCTTGGCAGCTTCGATCACCTCCTTCATCTCGGCATTCTCCTTTCCAAAGAGTATAATTTCTCCTTTATGCTAGTCGCAAAGAGTGTCGGCTCTTGGCTCACTAGTCCCATTTGCGATCTAAGCCATTTAATTTGCAGCTTATTAATGGCAAATCCCATCAAGGAGTATTTGTCCGCTAAGTGGGTCATAGAACTCTGCAGGAGCGATATCACTGTGGATTTTCCGGAGCCATCGCCACCAACCAAAGCTAGAGTCTTTCCTGATGGGATCGTGAGAGAGAAGTCTCCGAAGATGATGTTTCGGGTCTCGACGGATACGCAAAACTCGTGTGTCTAAATTCGATATTTCCTTCCAAATTCGGTATGGTCTCCCCCTCCATATTCTCTGGATCAATCAGGGGCACTCTCTTTATCACTTCCTCTATACGCTCGCCTGCTGAACACGCTTCTGAGAAGTACTTGAGGTTGGATAAAGCAGCACCCAATGCCCTAATATCAAATAAGATAATACCAAACAAGTAAGGTCAATTGCTTCTAGGACAAGGCGATTTCCTGAATCTTAAAGCAGCTTAGGCACAGGACTACTTTTCAGGTTTCTTGAATGTATTATCCCAGCAAAAGTGCAAGTTAAAATCAAAACTTTAAAAGAAAAAGCTGGACGCCACTTACACTCCGCCAAAAGTAATGGCCGCGCCAACAACATAAACCGTTCCACAGCATAGCCGCGGTACATCACCATCCTACTTCGTAATATGCCATGAAAGACCAAATGGCAAACACGATACTGTTGCTTCGATCGCCAAGCCTTTGGCCAAGCCCTGCCTCAGCCCCAACTTCACGGAGCCTTCAAAGAGCTTTAGAAAACTCGGAAAGTGTTTTGCTCTCACCGGCAAAGGCATATACTGTTCTGATGGAAGAAAGTGCCTGTTCTGCAACCATGCAACCTTATTGTACTCTCCCCTATCTTTCTCGCAATTACTATAAGAGTCCTCCCATATATCATGCCCGGAATGATGAAGCGCAGCAAAGGGGAAACCAACTATCGCCAGTCTCACAACATGATGAATGCCGCTAGGTAGCTCCCAACAAACAGCGATACGTTGACAAGAAAATTGGGAACCTATAGTTTCAATTTAGCAAGACTTAGCTAATATGCGGGAATCAGAAATCACAAATGAAACATAAAATAACCGAGAGATTAAGATTCTGGATTAAGGACCTTTCGCTAGGATGTCACGACCCGTACCCGGGCACATGCACATCCCTCAATGGTCGATTTTAAATTTTTCAACATCCAGTGAATTGTTGCATTCATTCATTTATTTTGCACATACGGAAACGTAAACAATCTCTCCATACAACAAAACAGTGGGATAGAAACGTAGGATATTATTTTTCAAAAACCACAACTACAACATTATCGTATCTATGTAAATAGACCAGTTTAACACCCCCAAGGTTTGATACAAAAGTGAAGCTATTCGATTAACCACCAACTAAGCTTCTATTTATAAAGGCGGGGTTTTACTATTACAATACCATACTTCTCAATATCTCGGGAGTGAGCTGTCACCCTACATCCAGTCTTGACGAAAAACCGTCATCACTTGGAAGGAGATAGAGAGAGTCCTATTCCTCCTTTACTGCGACCGACTGTACACGATCCGGCCTTCCTCCATTTAAGAACCTGAAAAATGTTAGCCCTCTAAGGGGTGAGATCACATCTCGATAGCAAATCTCTAATTCCAGATTAGGTGAAGGGTACATCCAGCATGCAATCTAATCACATTTCTTACCACTCTTTTAACACCAGCAAATTCCTGCATATTAGCATCAAATAAAAATATTCCTAATAGTGTCGTTCACATCACAGGAATACTTTAACATAAGCATATGCAAGGTGAATATCCATATAAGCATACATGCCATAGTCAATGTAATGATAACATTCTTCCGGCAAACGTGGCTGGGCATCTCATATGTCATAAATGATGTCAATGCTCATATAACAGTCTTCCCGGCATAACCGGGCATCGCCTCACACCGTTGAGCAGCAACGTCTACATCTAGACGGCATTCCAATTTGAGCATCGTCCCGGCCTCCCACTTCGACCCAGGCATCCGTTGACGGGGGCATTCCCGAAGGAGCACGCCCGCCCTCAAAGGCTCGTGGCGGAATCTCATGTTGTGAATGCATATGATTAATTTCACATTTCAATAATCAATTATATACAGCATCCACAGCATCAATTGAGCACTTTCATAGCAAGAATTCTTCAAAACAAGTATATATTCTTATTCATCCAAATTGACAGAGAACTGCCCAATAACGCTCTTCCAATTTCGAAGTCAGAAAGTCCCATTCATACGATCTCGAAAATTATCAAATTCGGATACGTGCTAGAAAACATATAAACAAACATTTTCATGAAGACACCGAGATCCAGATCCCTCTGGATTCGGCCCAGAAATTGTTTCTATCCAGCACAAAAATCGGGCCCAGTTCAGAGAGCCAAAACCTATCGAAATCAGTTCGTTTTTGGGTCGAAATCTGCTTCGTTTGACTTGAAATTTAAGTATGTTAAACTAAAAGTTATAACAAACAACTTTCGTGAAGGAACCAATTGGAAATTCGACTCTAAAGGTCATTAACAGCCCTCAGAATCATAATAGGTCACGGATTACAAACTGTCCGATTACTGTTCCGAGGATGACGTCATTAAAATCGTCATCTTTTAATTTCTAAAAATTAAGAGAAAATATATGTTATTATTTAAGATGTTCACAACGTTTCTTCAGAACAAAATCCTTTCAAAATCGCAACACAAAGTTGTCTACAAAATTAGCAAAACATACACGTTCTAGAAAACTGTTTCAGTAATCTACTGTTCTAGTCCGAATCTTCCACCACGACTTTTGTTTTGCTCTCTAAGCCTTATCTAGCTTTTCTATATCTATCATAACGTCCTAACCAACATCTATCCATATATAACACCATCTACATATTTTTAACTTGTACAAATTCCTAATAGAGGTACTCAACTCCCTAGTCCAGATTTAGAAGACAACTCACCTAAACACAGCTAACGGCGGCTCGTTGCAGGTTGAACAGCAACACAGAGACCAGCCTTGATCCTCTTGGTGATGGTGTTGGAGCCGAGACGCAGAAGATTGTGATGGGTATGATGGCAACAGCAACACACAAACTTATAAATTTTAGAGGAAACTAAGTATGGAGTTTGGCCGTTCAAGAGGGCAGAAATGAAAGTTTAACGTTGACAAAGAGAAAGCAGCGGTTGGCGTTGAAAAGACAAGGAAGAATAAACTAAGGAGGAAGAAAGGGAAAGATGGAAACTGCCGTGTAAATACAGCAGGCAGACTTGTAAACAGACTTCTATGCGTAAGAAAAAGGATGGGGAAGAGTGAAAATTGATGGGAAGTTTCATTGATTTCCTTCAGCCTTTTGCCTAATTTTCCATGGAAACTTTGGCCACCCATCACCCTCATAGGGCCCACCAAGCCCAACATTGTTTCTTCTAGAGGAGATAAAGAAAAGGTTGGAAATCTACGTAAACGGCTGAATCCGAATGAAGATTCTCATAGTTATCCCATGGAGAATGAGTTCCTTCCTTATCAAGTGACCCCTATTTTTCCAAGTCAATTCTGTCAAATGTTTTAAGAAATTGGTGAAGTTGTAGGAGAAAGTGCTGCAATTTCCTTTTTGGGAGACTTCTCTTCTTTATTTAATTACTGTCCCAACTTCTCAATTCAAGTCCTTTACTTAATTATAATACCTCTTAAACATTAGAAGTCTTAAAATCCTACCAAATAGTGGTCAAGTCTTCTAATTTGCTGATCTTGCATATTTACATGAACAATTCCCATCATGTAGAATTTTGAGAAGGCATATGATATCACTTAGGATGAATTGTGACACGTGACAATTCTTAATTTCTATGTCGACATCATTTCCTCGGTTAATTTCAGTCAAATGTGATTTTTAGCACAACTTAAACTATTGGTTAGTTTTTTGGGAACTTTTGGTGTGACCCGTGATCGATTATTCCCGAGCCACGATATATATTTTCGATAGTATCGGCAACTCTCGATTGTCGTGGAAAAATCTCGAAGTTTCAATTACGAGCACGGGGTACCAAAACAACAAGAAAATCGTTTAGTGTCGATCGACGAAATTTGTAATTAGTTGGAATCACCCAATCCTAATTTTATTTACTCTAGATCCACTCATTTTCGATTTCTCGATAGATTTTGCACTGTGCCGAACTAATCCTTGTAGACTAACACGGTCGGTGCAGTCGATCTCTGGCCGAATTTTCAAGTCTGTTGCATCAAAATTCTTTAATAACTTTCCCGATTAGTCAAGTTATCTCATGAGTGATCGCCGAGAGAATAGTGCTATATAGGCACGTCGCCCAGAAAAGCCCGAATTATTTAATTGAAAATGAAGCGAAAATCAGGTTGTCACATAGGAGCGTCTGAATCACGAGACTATCGCTGGATACACCGGTGATGATATCGTGGACGTGCTTGTCCATGGTATCAAAATAGGTCACGTCTGCCCGAGCACAGCGCTCAAGTATCTGGCTCTCATTTTTGCCGCTTGCCTCACCAGTCCTGGTCCAACAATACCCTTCTGAAATGATCATCATCACCGGCATGGTCAGAAAATATTAGGCGAGTCCCACAAGCTTTTCCACCTAAGAACAATCACACGAGTTTCTACATGTATGAAAGCCACCTCCTCCAACATGGTGGGTGCATAATAAATGCCTGAAAGGATGTACTAGTACTCAAAAATCTCAACTTCAATCCAATTTTCAACTCTTGCCAAGATAAACAAAAAGAACCCAAAAGGGAACAAGAGAAACGGCGTGACCCACCTAGAAACAAGCAACCACCAATCCACAGGCGATGTAGAAGAGATTCAGTGCATTCTGCGGAAACACTGCCCAGAGGAGGGGAAACAGATATTCACTATTGCCTAGTTATGAGCTCAGAGAGATGGTTGTGCGTACCTTGTTCATGCTGTGACGAAACGAAGCGGGATCCATAGAAGATGCAGAGGTCCGATGTCGTTCGCTGAGCTGACTACTGACAAAGAGCACGAGGAGTGGAGAAGCCATCGGCGATTGTTCCGAAGAAGCTGAGACCCATCAAGCACTTGTCCACTCCATCTGCGTGCATGAATATGGAGCCTATTGACGACCGACCCTTCTTCTTCTCCTTCTTCTCCTCTCCTCCAACCCATTACTCTGTCTCTCATTTCCCATTTCTGTTTCCCAAGTTCCCTTTCAGGAACAGCAACGTAAAGCTTCTCAACTCTTACATCCGTTGATCGAAATATTTGCTTTGCTTGTCACGTTTTAGAATGACAATGAAGGATGAGATCAGAACCGAAGCTAAAGGGGCTGGTGGTGTCTCCTGGGCCAGGAGCAACCATTATTTATATAGCCTACTCGTGGCGAGGGAAGATTGATTAAACTGTATCGATTGATATCCTGACAGCATCAAAAGTCAGCTGATCTTAAGATTCGGGACAAAAGACGCCAACAAATGTCATTTACGGCAGTAAGTAGTTTTAGGTACTTAAAAGTAGTAAAAGAAATTACTTAGAAAAATCAAAATGAGAAGTAAGCGTTGCAATAAAAAGCATAATTATCAAATGATCTATGCTCAATACGCGTCCAGTCCATACACAAAATGTATTTGGACCATCAAATAATACATGAATTACACTCGCAAAGGTTATCTATCATCTGATAGAATTGATCTTCAAAGCACGTTTTTTGAGGGAAATTGACGAGAGCCCTAAGGGCGATAGTGTAAGATTAGAAACGGATAAAAATGGCGTGATGCGCCGACATGGTATCACCGGTCAATTGTTACTTTTATCCAGATTGGGCAATAAAAATTTTTATGTACCCAGAATGTAAAAACCACAGGATTGACGTAGTTACAAGCATATCATGGTAGGAGAAGTTGCAAGGCATGCGGGACAACCGCAGGCAGGGATGCAGAGTTGACCGTCGGTGCTACTGCTTAGGCGTCACTAGTGACGCTTAATCGAGGCCCTCCTTTTTTATTTCCCCAGCGCATACGGCCTAATGTTTAATTCGCCGGGTGACGCATGGATCAGCACTCTAAATATTCTCTTTCTACCCAATTGCGGTAAGTTTTGAAAGTCTTAAAAGCTAGCGTTTGGTAACGATTTTGATTTTAAGGTATTCGATAAAATTATTTTTTATTTTATTTTGTTATCGGGAATAATTTCAAGTATTTTAAGCCGTTTGGTGCAAACCGTTCCATAATTTCTCTTTTGGAATAGAATTGTGTTTGATATTGTGCTCATTATTATGTTCCAAATCAATTTTTTAATTTTTAAATAATTTTTTTTTCCTTTCTTTTCGTGTTCTTCTTCTTGGTGGCCCTCGGCGAGGCCGGCCCTCATCAGCCTGAGCCACCCTGCGTAGAGCTAGGCGGGGGCTTGCCGGTGGCTAGGTCGGGCCTCGCCGGGGCCGGCGAGGCTACGCCAAGCCTCCGCCGAGCCTCGCCGGGGCTAGGCGGGCCGCTGGCCACCGGGTGAGGCTTGGCGAGCCCGGCAAGGCTCGACTGCGCTAGATGCGAGGCCAAGCTCGGTGGCCGAGGGCGGGCCTCGCCGGGGTTAGGCAGGACTTGCTTAGGCCTTGACGAGCTCGGCGGGTCGCCTGTGCAGGCCTTTGGCAAGCTCACTAGTGGCCGAGCTTGCCTTCGGCAAGCTCGCGAACCGCTGCGCGACCCTATGACAGCGGCATATGGTGGTGGGCAGCGGCGTATGGCGGTGACGGCAACACGGATAGTGGTCAATGAAGAAGAAGAAGAGAAAAATAGAAGAAAGAATAATTGGTTTTGATTCTTAGATTTGTTCTCAAAACAAGAATCAACTTTTTTTTTTATTCTTGATTTTTGTTCTAAATCTACTTAGGGAACAAAAATATAAATTTGTTCTGAGAACAAATTTTTACCAAATACGATTATATTCCCAACCGATCCAGGAACAAAAATCAATCATGCATTTATTTTGATGGTTACCAAACAAAGGCCTTAGTATTCAATTGTGATAAGTTTCAAAACTTTCAATGCATTTATCTCTGTTGTTTTTTCTTTTCTTTTTTTGGTTCTTATCGTTATTATATTTGCATTCTGTATTTACAGTTCGCTTGTTGTAGAATTGTCTTTGGTAGCCCATATCAGCTTGCCCTAGAATCGAGATGGAAGAGGGATGTTCTTGAAAGTTAGTTAAATTCCAACTTTGAAAATTGCAGGACCGTCAATAAATTTTTCGCTATATGATTTGAGATCAAAGTATGCATGGATTGATGTATAATCTGCCATGAGTAAACACTGGGGTGATCTTTCGGAATCAGAATAGATGCTTACGGTCCATGGCATATTATTATTATTATTATTATTATTATTATTATTATTATTATTATTATTATTATGGAAACACGTTAGTGGTTAGGCTAAGAAACAAAAGAATAAGTTAGTGCTACTGCACAGTCGAAGGTAAGAGTATGCACTCGTTATATTAAATTAGATCTTGTTTGGTCAAAGCTTAGAGAAGTTCAGCCCATGGAATACTTTTGAATTGACTCCATTCCTAACCCTACTATGGAATTAGCGTCATGATTTTGAAGAAACAGGAAGTTAAGAAACCTTAAATTTTGAATTACCCAACGAGAATGAGTAATGAACCGAAAGTCCGAGTGAACATAGGGATTGATTATGACATCCTTACTAAACTCGCTTTCACTAAATGAAATGGGTTTTTTCATCGACGCCGCCCTATAGTTCTTTTCTCAAAATTGGCCACTAAATATAATTAGCCTATCGGTGAAGCTGTTAAGGTATCTAAACGCGATTGATTTGAGAATTCGACTAGAATCAACCGATTGTCCTAATTTGCAAAGGGTCATCGACCACGATTAAAAAATCATTAAAAACTGGAGATAGGTCGATTCGACCAAACCATGTGATTAAGTGTGGGTAATTCCACTAATTGCAAAATTCTTGTCGATCGGCACTAGACCGATTTTTCATCGTTTGGTATCGTGTGTCCGTATTTGAAATCTTGAGATTTATGACAATCAAGAGTCGCCGATGAGTCGAAGATGTACAATGTGGTTCGAAAATAATTGACCATGGTCAATTACGCTACAAATTTCTAAAGCTACCCGTGTAGGTCAAGTCACACTAAAATTATGTCATTGAAATTAACCATGAAATTAAACCCGATTTGAGGAATAGAAAGTTTTAGCGTGTCACGATTTATTTTAGGAATGTCGACTCATTCTTCAAAGAATTTTCGACGAATTAAATTTTTACCGAAAAATGGTTCGGATGATTTGAAAAGAGCGAAATTCGGTGGCCATTTTCAAGGGGATGTTTGGCCTCCAAAAGCTAATTGGTGAAGGGAATTTGTGAAGAATTGAAGCCCCATTAGATGAAATTCGTAGGCTAGAGAGGCTGTCACATTTTGGTCTTCATTTGGCTTCAATTGAGGGTAAGTTTGTGTTGAAATTGGCCTTGGGTGACCAATTGATATTGTTGGCTGAAGATGGACTGAAGATAAGGGTGAATAGACACTCAAGTGCTTAGATTTTATCCCTTGACTTTCTCGCCCTCATCCACTTCTCTCGCATGTTCTTGCTCCCTCTCCCTTCTTCGTGCGATTTCTCCCCGACCATTCGTTTTGCCTTTTCTTTCAATTGTTATTGACTTAGATTACTCCACAGTCGCTGTTCCCTCCATGTCAACCCCACGATCACTTTCCGTCGCCACTCACCAACACCCTTCATTCTCCCTTCGGGGCCGCCACGTCCATGACTCACCCCACCAGTCAATACCTGGAGACCCTTTCCCGGCCTTGGCCTTGACCCTACTCCTTCTCTTCGTACGGCACTCCACCAAAGCAGCCCCACGATCTCCTCTCATGCTGCCAACTGCAGTTAGCCCATCTCCACTTGTCGCGACTTACCTTTTTGGGAGGGAATAAGTTTCAATTTATTGCCTAAAAGATTGACCTAAGAACCATGATTAGGGCGCGAGCTCTCCCAAGCTCATATCTTGCGCGACATTGGGGTATTTTAAGACTTTTGCAAAATGAGTCGCCATCGACCTACTGGGCCTGCTAGAATGGGCATGCCACTTCTTATGCAACTAGAGAATCTAGGATCGGGGACTTGATTACACTAATTTACCAATTAGTGTCATTTCGGTCACATAATCTTGTTCATTTTAAAAGAAAATATTTTTGTCAAACAGATTTGGATTGATGTTATACTTATCTACTAACATATGAGGTGATCATGCGGGTGCGTAATTAGTAAAGTAACAATCATAGCTCACCAAGATCCTAATTGTAGTAAAATTAAATACATGCAATTAAACATAATTAGATACGTAAATTAAATATACGATATAATCAAAATACGAGCAAGTAAAAGCCTAATTACACTAAGAAGGCAAAATATGGCAATTCCTAACAAACCCTACATTTTTTTTTTAATTTTTAATTTTTAATTTTAAAATAATTAAATAATAATTTAAGACTAGACCGAAGTGGTCACGACATTGGACTCGGGTCCTAACCCGACAAGACGAGCTAGTCAGGACCCGCCGGGGTTTGGTCTAGATAGAGGCCGGGCCGAGCGATCACCCGAAATGCTTGGACCAACCTTGGTTGGGCCTTTGGTAATTGATTGGGCCCAACCAACATGCCTGCAAACTGCTCTAAGCTTTTTCATTTTAAAAATGAAGCCCACAAGCCCAACGTACTAAAATAGCTCAAACCTAGCGGATTGCTTCAAAACCTTACTGACGGGGCTTTGCCCGACTGCCAAGACAGTTCATGTACCTCTCTCTCTCTCTCTCTCTCTCTCTCTCTCTCTCTCTCTCTCTCTCTCTCTCTCTCTCCCCTCTTGTTTCATGGTGTCGAGGAGAATGGCTCGTGCACACCGGCATCGGTTTGTGTTAATGGCGGCGGTGGCGCCGCGACACGCAGCAGCGGCGACGAGACATCCTGCCGAGACAGCGGCAATGGTGCGTGTTAGTCTTTGCCGCGGGGCCGGGACCGGTGCTTCAACGGCGGCAGAGGGATCGATTCTTGGCGGTCACTATAGTGTCACGGTTTGCAAAGGTTTGGAGTAGCCCAGACAAGCTCAGGGTGATGGCGGTGTAGGGTTACAAAGTGAGTGGCGTTTTGGTAGAAGGAGACACCAGCGTTCGGAGGCAAAGGAGCTTAGTCGAGAAGAAGAACAGTGGCCCCCTTATTTTTTCCTCTTTTTTTCCCCGGTTTCTCCCCCTCTCTCTCTCGAGCTCTCCCTCTTCTCTTTCCTTGTGTTGCTCTTGCCTTTTCTTTCTATGCCTGCTCTTGTGCTCCTATGCTCCTATGCTTCCGGCTGCTTTTTTGCTTTTTTCTCTTTTGCAAGTCATCGTGCAAGACAGGCTAGAGGAGGACGAATGTTGGCGTGGGCCAGACCAAAAGGGAAATGGGCCCGAGGCTGTGCATGGGAAAGAGAGGCAGGCGGCGAGCCAGGCCAATGCCAAATCTGGCCCAACCCAACCTCTAGGCATTTTTTTTTTGTTTCTTTCTTCTTTTCTTTTTCTCTTTCTCTTTTTCTCCTCTTTTTTTTTTTTTAGCGATTAATTCCTAATTTTGTACACAATTAAATCTTAAATAAAATGGCAAAATTTAGGTGTCAACACCACCTAGTCAAACTTCCCAGCGAAGCTCCCCCGAAGTTGACTCCGCAGGCTCCATCCCCCTTCATCCGTGGCCACACGTCCAACAACCTTGACCGCCTATAGCCATCCGTAGCTCCCTCCATCCTTGTGCCGCTACAACATAGCCAGCAGTTGTGTCCCCGCCAAGCTGCCATCGCGTGTTGCAGTTTCGATCATTTGAGCCAAGTCGCGACCAGCAACCCCCTTCAAGACCAACAGTAACCGTGAGTCTTGCGGGCTGTTTTTTTAGCTCCATCCGAGCTTCCTTTGGTACTGCTGTAAGCCTAAGTTTCAGCCGCCGTCATGCCACCGTCGCCGTGAACCGATTTTTGCACTAAACCAATGAGTTTTTGCACTAAACTCTCATTAGGGTGCTAATGATACTTAAGTTGTTTAGATTAAATTAAGATTAGATTAGTGTAGTTATTAGTTTGTTTAGTTAATTCAGGTTAGTTAAATTAGTGAATTACGTGGTTAGGAATTGTAGTTAGTTAGTTTATTATGTGGCCTTGTAGTTAGAATGGTTAGGATAATTTAATTAGCCCAATAGATGGTTAGATTAGCATTATTAGGCCTAAGTATGTATGCATTTAATTAAATTGCATTTATTTAATTATTTTTGTAGTTTATTTAATTATTTAATATTTTCCAAAAATTATACCGGGATAGCGGGTGACCGGAATTTCGTGCGACGGTGGTGTGCTTAGCTTATGCAATTGAGTGTTAATTTGTGCAAATTGAGTGGTGATTATGGTTTTGAGTATTTATTTCAAAATTATGAAATTTTGGTATTTAATTAGAAAATACCGGGCGTTGATTTTTTATGCCAAAAATGTTTCTAAGAACTATATAAAATAGTGGGATTTTTAAAATGAAGGATATCGATTTTTAAAGTTTGAGCTGACCTTGTACCCACACATGATTATTTTATCGAGTGTTTTTAGTACGGAGAAAATAAGCCAAGTTAGTTATAAGTGTAGAGCACAATGCCTTTGGCCGTAATTGAATAATTAAGTGATGGTTTATAGATAGGGCTAGATGACTATTGAAAGTTGAGGTGACATGTGTTGTGTTGAGGGAACCCAATGTGTTGTGAGCCGGTAAAGAACTAAGTGATACACCATAATGAAACCTCATATGAGCCACCTCTAGTACCTTGTACCGTTGCTTATTATAATCAAGGTTTAAGTGCTACATGGCGACTTGAGTCACATGAGAGCCACCTCTAGAAGCCTTGCAATATTGTCATGCATAATCAAGAACTAAGTACTACACGATAGCGAGACTTCGTGAGTTACCTCTAGAACCTTGTATTAGTGCTTTTCGTGGCTAAGAACTAAGTGCTACACGACAGTGTGACTTCATGGGAGCCACCTCTAGTATCTTGAGCTATTGCTTATGATAGTCGAAAACTAAGTGCTACACGATAGTGTGACTTCGTGGGAGCCACCTCTAGTACCTTGAGCTATTGCTTATGATAGTCGAAAACTAAGTGCTACACGACAGTGTGACTTTGTTGGAGTCACCTTTAGTACCTTGAGCTATTGCGGATCGTGGTCAGGGACTAAGTGCCACACAATATCGAAACTTCGTAGGAGGGGGCACCTCTAAAACCTTGAGCTTGGTAGTGAGTATTGAGTCGGAATGTGAAGTTGGAATATTGGTAGGGATATTGAGTTAGAATTAGGAATTGGAATATTGAGAGTGAATATCGAGTGTGGATTGAACCCCTGATATGAGTTATTCGCGCCTGATTATGAGATGAAATTGTGTGACACGGAATGTGACGTGTCATAATGATTTGGCCTTATAATCGAGAGTCTTATGTTTGATTAGTTTGATAGTGAGATGTTCCAATTGATGAGTGCATTGATTATATGCATATGTCTTACGAACTATACTGACGTGCAAAAAAGAATTGAGGCGAGGTAAGTCTCATTGGTTGTGTGTGTAGGCTGCTTTTAAGTGTATTATTTCCTAATCGGGGTTTATAACGTGAACTCGCTGAGATTTATATCTCACCTCGTCGTGAGTTACCATTTTTAGGTCCTTAGTGTGAAGAACTCGGAGCTTGAGGTGAAAGGGTCAGGAGCATGGGTGGCTCAGTAGTTCTGTTTGGAAATAAACCTCCTGTACATAGACCTTAGAGTTGGCATCTGTGTGTAAATTGGATTGTTTATAAAAGTGTGTTTGATTTGAAATT
This sequence comes from Eucalyptus grandis, assembly GCF_016545825.1. Taxonomy (NCBI): domain Eukaryota; kingdom Viridiplantae; phylum Streptophyta; class Magnoliopsida; order Myrtales; family Myrtaceae; genus Eucalyptus; species Eucalyptus grandis. The sequence goes on along the minus strand of NC_052618.1, from coordinate 22,109,866 downwards.
GGTTGTCTTGCTTTTCTATCCCATGTCTATTGTTGTCAGGGGATTAATTAATTTGCTTCCACATGTGCATAATCGATTGGATCGGTGACACGTTTTGGAAACGTTGCAAATTTTATTGACTACCGAGGGATGTGCGCACGCTCGAGGTTTGGGGCGTGACATTGATTCTTCTAAAAGTGCACGCCTTGTTCATTCCGCTCATAACATTATAATTAGTTCGCATGGAATCCAGAGTCGATCAAACTAATTGTGAATTCTGACGCGACGAATTTTACTGACCTGGAAGAAAGACGGGACGACTGATCCTTTCTCCTCCAATTTGCTCTTCTCCAAAATTGCAATCGCATCTTCAGGTAATTACAGGAAACAAACCATAAACCTGTCCTATTCTCTCACTTGAAAAATAAAGGGAGCTATTATTTGAACAGATTCACGTTGTGGATTATTCAAGACATTCTGGGACGCTCAGCACGCTCTGGAGGTTCACAAGCGAGTAGTAAGCTCCGGTTGGACCCTTAGCCAACAAGGAAGAGTGACTCCCCTCTCCACCACTTTCCCTTTGTCTAGCACGGCAATCACATCGCACCTTTGTATGGTACTCAACCTATGTGCCACTACTAACGTGGTTCGTCCAACCATTAAGCGCTCCAACGCGTTCTGCACCACCTTCTCTGATTGGCTGTCAAGCGCACTAGTCGCCTCATCAAGCAACAACAGTGTCGGGTTTCGCAGTATGGCTCTTGCAATGGCGACTCTCTGCTTTTGTCCCCCCGAGAGCTGGACCCCTTTGTCCCCGCACCATGTGTTGTATCCATCCTTTAATGTCACAATGAAGTCGTGAGCATTTGCAGCCCGAGTAGCCTCAACGATTTCCGTTTCACTCATCTCGCGGGATATTCCATAGACAATGTTCTCTCTTATTGTGCCGGCGAATAGAGCTGGTTCCTGACTAACCAATGCTATGTGCATCCGTAAGGCCCTGAGGTGGTATGACCTCAGATCTCGTCCATCGATTTTTATCGTGCCTCTGATTGGATCATAGAATCTTTCGATCAAGCCAATGAGGGTTGATTTTCCAGATCCGCTCTGTCCAACTAAGGCGGTCGATTTCCCCGCTTCGATTTTGAATGAGAAGTCCTTTAAGATGATGACATCCAGCCTTTCCGGGTATGCAAAATCTACCCTGCAAAACTCTACGTGGCCCGTAATTTTTTTTGGTCGGTAACCTTCCATGCCTTCGGGTTCTATTCTAGTCTGCCGGTCCAATATGTCAAACACGGACCCAACCGTGTCTGAGCCCTTGGCAAGGTCTGTGGTCATGCTTCCGGCGTCTGCAATCACTTTGCCTGTGCTTATCAAGATCATGAACGTCTCGAAGAGCGCTTTTGATGTGATTTGCCCTTGAGATATCAACTTGCCTCCGTACCAGAAATCTAAAGCCCAAACGCACATCATGAAGAATTGCGAGGCGGCTAGTCCGATACCAGCATACCACGACTGCCGGATGCTCTCTCGTTCCGGGGCTTCCTGGACTTTCTCAAGCATTTTGAGGATGCGCTCTTGGGAAGAGAACGAAGTGATGGTTCGGTGGTTGGAGACTGCGTCTGTTGCGAGCTTGCTACTTTCCTCTTGAGCCTTGATGGCCTTCTGAGACATGGTCTTTAGTAGCACTCGTCTCATGTAGAAGGAGACTATAATAAGGGGTTGCGCACCTATCACTACGAGGGCGAGTCTCCAGGCGATGATCAGACCCATGGTGAACGCAATTATTATAGCCGAGCATGTCTGCACGATAAGAGCCATTCGGTCACCCACCAGAGATCTCACCTGCATAGAAATGTCGAAGCAGCATTAGTCATCAATACGAGGCCACTCCCCTAGATGTAATTGTCAATGCAGCGAGTTGAAGATAGAGAGGACTAGAATGAGTGAAGTGCGGCAAGGAACAGTACTTACCACATTGGCATCATTAGCGAGTCTAGAACAAACCGAACCGCTGGAGTTCTGATCTTGATCGAACCATCCGACTTCGAAAGTCAGGATTTTAGAGAGCATCTTCTCTCGGACCCTCTTAGTCAAGTATTCCCCCATAAAAGCGAAATTGTAATGCTGGATCACATTGACAGCGAGCGAGAACACAGCCAAACCCAGAAAGCAGAATGCATAAATCCTTACCTTTGCTTTTATCTCCTCGTGGTCTTTCAAAAAATAAACTGAGATCATCGAGCCCATGGCAAAAGAGTACACCGGTTGAACTGCGCCGAACAACATGGCGCTGATGCACCCCAGGATGGCTTGTTTCACTCCGGCGAGTTCAAAGCTATCAATCTTCGTAAAGATGGAATGGGGATCTTCTGATTATCCGGACCAACCGCCGCCATCGACCTCGCTGAGCTGGAGCGACTCACCTTAGATAGGCTATGGCGGCCACTGGTACTATATCCATCCATGCTTAATATGGAAGATGTGATTTGGTTCTCAGGTTTCTCAACTTGATCTGTCGGTTTCTGTTTCTCTGATTTCTGAAGATTGACCAAGGAGGTGTAGAGGCCGTCTTCATTCTGGATGAGCTCTTCATGATTGCCAGTCTCTATCACTTGCCCATTCTGAATGACCGCGATATTATTGGCATGTCGTACAGTAGATAGCCGGTGAGCAATGATGATTGTTGTACGACCAATGGAAGCTCGATCGAGTGCGTCTTGGACGATTTTCTCCGATTCAGAATCTAACGCGCTCGTCGCTTCATCTAGGAGGAGGATTCTGGGTGCTTTAATAATTGCTCGCGCGATCGCTATTCTCTGCTTCTGCCCTCCTGACAGTTGGATGCCTCTTTCCCCTACCTGCGGTGACAAATGTAAGCTCATGTACTTTCACGTGGTTTATGTAACACAATAATAGATAGATGCAAGATACTCCCCATCAAAAACCTTTGGTACGTCGCTGGTATGGAACTGGAGTGAGCAGGCACTTAATGCATTGAAAATATATACAATTTGAGAAAAGAGAAGGATCGGACCTGCGTATCGTACCCCTGGGGCAACTGACTGATGAAGTTATGAGCATTGGAAGCCTTGGCAGCTTCGATCACCTCCTTCATCTCGGCATTCTCCTTTCCAAAGAGTATGTTCTCCTTTATGCTAGTCGCAAAGAGTGTCGGCTCTTGGCTCACTAGTCCCATTTGCGATCTAAGCCATTTAATTTGCAGCTTATTAATGGCGATCCCATCAAGGAGTATTTGTCCGCTAAGTGGGTCATAGAACCTCTGCAGGAGCGATATCACTGTGGATTTTCCGGAGCCACTGCCTCCAACCAAAGCTAGAGTCTTTCCTGATGGGATCGTGAGAGAGAAGTCTCCAAAGATGATGTTTTCGGGTCTCGACGGATATGCAAACTCAATGTGTCTAAATTCGATATTTCCTTCCAAATTCGGTATGGTCTGCCCCTCCATATTCTCTGGATCAATCAGGGGCACTCTCTTTATCACTTCCTCTATACGCTCGCCAGCTGAACACGCTTCTGAGAAGTACTTGAGGTTGGATAAAGCAGCACCCAATGCCCTAATATCAAATAAGATAATACCAAACAAGTAAGGGTCAATTGCTTCTAGGACAAGGCGATTTCCTGAATCTTAAAGCAGCTTAGGCACAGGACTACTTTTCAGGTTCTTGAATGTATTATCAGCAAAAGTGCAAGTTAAAATCGAAACTTTAAAAGAAAGCTGGACGCCACTTACACTCCGCCAACAGTAATGGCCACGCCAACAACATAAACCGTTCCACCTTTATAGCCATGGTACATCACCATCCTACTTCCGTAATATGCCATGAAAGACCAAATGGCAAACACGATACTGTTGCTTCCGATCGCCAAGCCTTTGGCCAAGCCCTGCCTCAGCCCCAACTTCACGGAGCCTTCAAGAGCTTTAGAAAACTCGGAAAGTGTTTTGCTCTCACCGGCAAAGGCATATACTGTTCTGATGGAAGAAAGTGCCTGTTCTGCAATTGTGCCAGCCTTATTGTACTCTCCCCTTATCTTCTCGCAATTACTATAAGAGTCCTCCCATATATCATGCCCGGAATGATGAGAAGCGCAGCAAAGGGGAAACCAACTATCGCCAGTCTCCACAACATGATAAATGCCGCTATGTAGCTCCCAACAAACAGCGATACCTTGACAAGAAAATTGGGAACCTATAGTTTCAATTTAGCAAGACTTAGCTAATATGCCGGGAATCAGAAATCACAAATGAAACATAAAATAACCGAGAGATTAAGATTCTGGATTAAGGACCTTCTCGCTTAGGACGTCCTGAATCACGAGACTATCGCTGGATACACTGGTGATGATATCGGACGTGCTTGTCACATGTATATCAAAATAGGTCACGTCCTGCCTGAGCACAGCGCTCAAGTATCTGGCTCTCATTTTTGCCGCTTGCCTCTCACCAGTCCTGGTCCAACAATACCCTTCTGAAAATGATCATCATCACCGGCATGGTCAGAAAATATTAGGCGAGTCCTACAAGCTTTTCCACCCTAGAACAATCACAAGAGTTTCTACATGTATGAAAGCCACCTCCTCCAACATGGTGGGTGCATAATAAATGCCTGAAAGTATGTACTAGTACTCACAAAATCTCAACTTCAATCCAATTTTCAACTCTTGCCAAGATAAACAAAAGAACCCAAAAGGGAACAAGAGAAACCGCGTGACCCACCTAGAAAACAAGCAACCACCAATCCACAGGCGATGTAGAAGAGATTCAGTGCATTCTGCGGAAACACTACCCAGAGTGAGGGAAACAGATATTCGCTATTGCCTAGTTACGAGCTCAGAGAGAGATGGTTGTGCGTACCTTGTTGATGCTGTGACGAAACGAAGCGGGATCCATAGAAGATGCAGAGCCGATGTCGTTCATGAGCTGACTACTGACAAAGAGCACGAGGGGAGTGGAGAAGCCATCGGCGACGGTTCCGAAGAAGCCGAGACCCATCAAGCACTTGTCCACTCCATCTGCGTGCATGAATATGGAGCCTATTGACGACCGGCCCTCCTTCTTCTTCTTCTTCTTCTTCTCCTTCTCCCTCTCCTCCGCCACATTGCTCTGTCTCTCATTTCCCATTTCTGTTTTCCCAAGTTCCCTTTCAGGAACAGCAACGTAAAGTTTCTCAACTCTTACATCCGTTGATCGAAATGTTGCTTTGCTTGTCACGTTTTAGAATGACAATGAAGGATGAGATCAGAACCGAAGCTAAAGGGGCTGGTGGTGTCTCCCATGGGCCAAGAGCAACCATTATTTATATAGCCTACTCGTGGCGAGGGAAGATTGATTAAACTGTATCGATTGATATCCTGACAGCATCAAAAGTCAGCTGATCTTAAGATTCGGGACAAAAGACGCCAACAAATGTCATTTTACGGCAGTAAGTAGTTTTAGGTACTTAAAAATAGTAAAAGAGAATTACTCAGAAAATCAAAATGAGAAGTAAGCATTGCAATATAAAGCATAATTATCAAATGATCTATGCTCAATACGCGCGGTCCATACACAAAATGTATTTGGACCATCAAATAATACATGAATTACACTCGCAAGGTTATCTATCGCATCGATAGAAGTTAGATCTTCAAAGCAAGTTTTTGAGGGAAATTGACGAGAGCCCTAAGGGCAATAATTGGCAAGATTAGAAACGGATAAAAATGGTTTTTTTTTTGGTTTTTCATCAGTCGAAAGGGGATGTAAGAGTTTTTTAGAGTCGAAAGGCGTCACCAGTGACGCTTAATCGAGGCCCTTCATTTTTTTATTCCTCTAGCGTAAACGCTTAATTTTTGATTCTTGATCACGCATGGAGCACGACTAAAATATTCTCCTCTTTTTACCTAATTTTTAAGGGATATGTGCTCAAAATTTTAAAATCTATCACAAAAGTACAATTGAATTATAAAATTTTTAAAAGTACAATTGAGTCCTAAAACTTATTAAGTTAGTGCGATCAATTTCCTTTATTAATTCTGTCTAACTTAATAAATGAAAATGCTAATGAGTTTTATGACTCGTAATATCAACTTGACAAATTTTAACACTTGACCGTACTTTCTAAAAGTTTTAGGATGCATTTGTTTCTGGAAAACTCAATAATAAAGGAAATACTTTCCAAGAAAGTATTTTCTAAGAATACATTTTTTTTTGGTGATGCATAATTGAAAATGTTTTTGGTTATTTGGATCCATTAAAAAATGATTTCATGCACTATCGTAATGTAAAAAATTCGAATTTTTAATTATTCCTGTTTTTTTTTCTTTCTTTTTATTTCTTTTTTGTTTTCTCCTTTCCTCTTTCTCCTCCTTTCGCTCTCATTGCCATCCCTTCTGCTTCTTCTAGTGATTCTTCCTTGGCTGGCTTATGAGCTTGAGCCTCACCACTCGAGACGCCGCGAGCCGCCAACCTCGGTCACGGCAGGCTAGGAACTCACTTGATCTAGCGAGACCCAGTCTTGCCCAAGGCCATGAGACCACTTTGATTTGGCGAGGCTGAGGCTCATCGGCCTCGGGCAGCCAAGCCTCCCCGTGCCGGAGGTTCAGAGCTCACTCGACGATCGCACAGGTGGTAAAGAAGCAAAAAGAAAAGGAAGAAAAAAGAAAATAAAAAATGAATTTAGAAAATAAAAATTAAAATTTGAATTTTTAAAATATATATTTTATAAGAATAATTGTTTGCAAACCAGCATCAAATTTAAGCTTTTGGTAGATCGAAAACATTTTTCTAGTTCTTTCAAAGGAAAATATTTCTAAATTTAAACTTTGCTAGAAATCTTTTTGTTGATTAGAAAACATTTTCCGTTGTCTTTTTTCTGAGTAAAACTAAAATGTCGAAAAATGAGAAAATGTTTTTTAAAATGTATTTAGTAAAACAAACACCTTTTAGTACTAAATTGCACTTTTTATGATAAATTTTAGGATTTAATTATACTTTTTAAAGGTCTTAGTATCCAATTGCGATAAGTTTTAAAACTTTCAATCTATTTATCTCTCTCTATCTTTTTTTTTGCTTTCTTAGGAATAAAGGATTTAGGGTATTGCTTAAAGATCGGGAACACGATCCACGATCGAGCACGATCTCCCAAACCCATACCTCATAACATTTAAGTGTTCAAAAATTTTGTAATAAGGAATCGCCACTAAGCTAGAAACCAAATAAGGTGTAAGAGGTATTTTACTTCTTACGCAATTAGAGAATTTAAAATCGGGAACTTGATTACATTGATTAAGTAATTAGTACAATTTGCATTTAATCTCGTTCATTTCAAGAAAGATTCTTGTCAAGTAATTTGAATTGATTTTAGACCTATCCACTAATAAATGAGTGTAATTATGCGGACATGCAATCATTGAAATAACAATAACTGGAAGAAGACATTGAATAAATCGTAAGGAAAAGAAGCATTTAATAACAAGAGTAATTAGGTGTCATTCCTAACTAAGCTAAAGAGAAGTCCTAGTCAATCAAGGTATCTTTCTTTTAAGAGTAATTAGAACCCTATGGTAGAGCTCTAAAGACTTGTTCAATCGAGTACGGTTTTATCAAGGATTTTCGTACATTTAAAGAAAAAAATTCCCTAAAAAACTTCTTTTAGTCAAGAGACCAACCCTGCTAAACTGACCTGAACCCTATCGGTGCGGGTTGGGCTAAACCGGGCTGGCCTCAAAGCCCAATTAAAAAAAAGGAAGGGCCCACGGCAGATTTTTACAAAAGGGGCGGCCCGCAGCCCAATTAGATTCTAACCTCCACTTCACTGCGGTCCATACACACCAGCCCATCGACAGCCCCAGCAGACAAACCACAGCCCATTTTTTCTCTTTCTTTCATTCTGTTTTCATTCTTTTTTTTCTCTTTTTGCTTTTGCTTTTGCTCTTCTTTTTTTCTTTTTAATCCTATTTTATTCTTCCTTCTCACATAGCCTCTTTCGAAGGCCCTGGATTCTACAACATTTTTCACCGAAGTTCACCCGAACCATATGCCTTCTTTGCCGATCATCTCCATCGTCGAGCCAAAACTGAATAAACCATGCCCCTTCCGCTAACACCTTATGCCATCCACGTTATGCCAACCACTACCTCATGGACACACCGCATCAAATGACAAGCTGATGTACAGAAGCAAGCGTAAATCAAAAGAAAATCAGCACGAGCTCAGTCAAATATCTTAACGAACACCTTAGGAACATCACTGAAGAGAGGACACAGGATCAACCGAGACTCCAAATGCACCGAAATATTTAACGACTGATGCGCAAAACCAAAACACGGCATAGCACATGATGGGGTCAGGACTCGCACAAACCGACCCTCAACGAAGGGATCCGACAGAAACATTTTCATAAGCACTTGGCGTGCGCTACCAAAACGAGGGATTTCGAACTCGATGGGGATTCGGACATAGACCCAACTTCCTAACATGCATACTAGATCATAGGTTTCACGGAGGACCGACGGGACCGAAAACAAAAAAGGCACTTACGCTCCCGAGGGGGAAGACCTACCTGGTTCAGGGAAAGGCCGCGGCGGACGGGGGCTAGTGGACGGACCTCCCACGACGGCCGGCCACTTTCTCGAGCTCCATCTTCCTGGCTCACTCTCTCACACCCACTCAAGCTCTCTCTTTGGACTCCCCAAGATCGCCCTCTCTCTCGGTCTCTCTCCTTTTAACGGCTAGCAACCGGCGTGCCCGGCTTCTGCCACGCCAGCTGTTGTTGCCGGTCTGCCCTGACCAAGATCCTCTTGTTCGCGTACGTTCTTCTCTTTCTGCAGAACGCATGAGGGAAAGAGAGGAGGAAGAGAAGGCTAGGCTAGTCTTGGGGAAAATAATGGGGGAAGTGGGTTGGCCCAAGTGAAGAGAAAGAAAAAGGACAGGGATTTGGGCCAGCAAGACCTCAAGCCCGGTTTCGCGTCTCTTTTTTCTTTTTTTCTTCTTTTTTTCTTTTAAAAATTTTAATAATTACCATTAATAATGTAAATATTCCTAATGCTAGTATGATGCAATTTAGTGAAAATTATTCTTCACTCTCTCTTTTTAATTAATTAATTATTTATTTAAAAATCAATTTTATATACATAGTTTCATAATTAATACTAGTGATGCTATACTCCCAATATCTATATGTGATGCAATTTAATAGAAAATAAATTTTTATTTGGGGTTAAAATTAATTTATAATTTCTATGTGATAAAACCCTTAATAAAATGGTCAAAATTTAAGTGTCAGCATGTGATATCTTTCATAAACCATATTCAAAGCAACCCTTTACGTAAATCTTTCGTAACAAGGCTTAACAAATCATCCAGATAACGATTTAATGTATAATCAACAACACTTTTCCATTTGAAATTGACAAAGTAGTAGTAGTAACGATCCATATTTATGTAATGAAAATGTCATTTTGTAACACATAATACATCTAATTCATATTACCTAAAATATGATTTTACAAAATCAAGAAGAGATAACATCACTTAATTGGGAAAGCTGAAACTAACCTATGAAAGTTACATGAGCCGACACACTCATATTTCTATCAATTAATCAAAAAAGGATATCAATATTTAGAAACACACATTTGTAGGAATGAGACTGAATAAACTAGGCTTTATTTTTATTTTTTATTGATAAGACTTCTATGTGTTAATAAAGAAATTTAATTATAAATTGACATTCATCTCTGCCCGTTATGCGTATTGTCTATTATATATGTAACTCACACAAAACTTTTAGAAATTTGTTCCGATTAAACTAAACTTCAGAATTAATTTTGTCAAATTTTAAAACTCCACAACACCCTAAACAATCATTTTCCTATAAATCAGGAGCTTGACAACTCTTCAACCGAACCTCATGGTTCAAAATTTTGACATAACTTCAAATTTATATTAATTTTGAAAATTGCTCTGATAAGAATGGCTTAAATACTTATCAAGCATTGTAATTCGGATTCCTCTTTGGAGGACGAGCCGTTATATATTCTTTTCTTTTGCAGCCGCTGTCTTCTTTCCTATTACGCTCACTTGCACTATCTATTGAGAAGAAAGAACAAATGGGTTGGGCTTGGGCTTTATAACGGGTTGTGATTATTGGCCGAATATTACAGATATAGAAAACATTTGTACTATAATGAAGCATTTTCTTCATGGAATTACAGGCACAAGAATAAACCTGTTTCTCCTGTTCTCCTTTGAAGAGTTACAAAGAGCTATTATCTTACTCCTCGTGCCTTAACAACATTTCCCATGGTTTCTTTCCCTGTTTTAAACACATTCACATCGTGCATTACTCGATGCATTCTGATATGCTCGACGCTCTCTGGAGGTTCACGAGCGAGTAGTACGCTCCAGCCGGACCCTTAGCCAACAAGGAAGAATGGCTCCCCTTCTCCACCACCTTCCCTCTGTCTAGCACAGCAATCATGTCGCACGCTTGTATGTGGTACTCAACCTATGCGCGATCATCAGTGTGGTTCGTCCAACCATTAAGCGCTCCAGAGCATCCTGCACCACCTCCTCCGACTGGCTGTCAAGCGCACTAGTCGCCTCATCAGTAACAGCAGTGTCGGGTTTCGAAGTATAGCTCTAGCTATGGCGACTCTGCTTTTGCCCTCCGGAGAGCTGGACCCCTTTGTCCCCGCACCACGTGTGGTATCCGTCTTTAAATGCCATTATGAAGTCATGAGCGTTCGCAGCCCAGGCAGCCTCAGCGACTTCCGTTTCCACTCATCTCGAGTGATATTCCGTAGACAATATTTCTCTGATCGTGCCCGGCGAATAGAGTCGGTTCCTGACTGACCAATGCAATTTGCTTCCTTAAGGCCCTGAGGTGATATGATCTCACATCTCGTCCATCAATTTTTACCACGCCTCTGATTGGATCGTAGAATCTTTCGATCAAGCTAATGAGGGTCGATTTTCCAGATCCACTTTGTCCGACTAACGCGGCCGATTTCCCCACTTCGATATTGAATGAGAAGTCCTTTAAGATGATGACATCCAGCCTTTCCGGTATGCGAAATCTACCCTGCAAAACTCTACAAGGCCTGTTATTTTGTCTCGGTTGGTAACTTTCCATGTCCTCAGGTTCAATTCTGGTCTGCCGGTCCAATATGGTGAACACGGACCTGATCGTGTCTGAGCCCTTGGCAAGGTTGTTATGCGTTTCCAGCATCTGCAATCACTCGGCCTATGCTGATCAAGACCAAGAAAGTCTCGAAGAGCTCTTTTGATGTGATTTGCCCTTGCGAAATCAACTTGCCTCCGTACCAGAAATCTAAAGCCCAAGCGCACTTTGTAAAGAATTGCACGGTGGCTAGTGCAATACCAGCATACCACGATTGCCGGATGCTCTCTCGTTCCAGGGCTTCCTGGGTTTTCTTGAGCATATAGAGGATGCGCTCTTGGGAAAAGGAAGTGATAGTTCGGTGGTTAGAGACTGCGTCCGCCGTGAACTTGCTGCTATCGTCTTGAGCTTCCCGGCCTTCTCAGACATGGCCTTTAGTAGCGTTCGTCTCGTGAAGAAGCAGACTATAGTAAGGGGGTTGCGAAGCTATTACTACGAGGGCGAGTCTCACGCTATGATCAGACCCATGGTGAAGGCAATTATTATAGCTGAGCATGTCTGCACGATAAGAGCCATTTGGTCACCACCAAAAAGATCTCACCTGCACAAGAAGTGTCGAAGCAGCATTAGGCCATCCCGCTAGATGTAACTGTTAATATACCGCATTCGAGCTATTGAGGACTAGAATGAGCTAAGTGCGATAAAGAATTGTATTTACCACGTTGGCATCGTTAGCAAATCTAGAGCAAACTGAACCACTGGAGTTCTGATCTTGGTCGAACCATCCGACTTCGAAAGTTAGGATGTTAAGAGAGCATTTTCTCTCGGATCCTCTTAGTCAAGTACTCCCCCATGAAAGCGAAATTGTAATGTTGGCTCACATTAACTGAGAGCGAGAACACGGCCAAACCCAGAAAGCGGAATGCATAAATCCTATCTTTTAGCTTTAATCTCCTCGTGGTCTTGCAAAAAATAAACCCAGACCATTGAGCCCATGGTGAAAGAACACGCTGGTTGAACTGCGCCGGATAAGATCGCTGATGCACCCTGTGATCACTTGTTTCCCTGGCATATTCAATGCTATCAATCTTCGGAAAGATGGAACCGGGATCTTTTGATCATCCAAAACGACCGCTGCCATGGACCTCGCTGAGCTGGAACGACTTGCCTTGGATAGGCTAGGGTGGCTACTAGCACTATTTCATCCATGATTAATATGGAAGATGTGATTTGAATCTCGGGTTTCTTAACTTGATCTGTCGGTTTCTGTTTCTCTGATTTCTGAAGATTGACCAATGAGGTATAGAGGCCGTCTTCACTCTGGATTAGCTCTTCGTAATTGCCGGTCTCTATCACTTGCCCATTCCAAATGACGGCAATATTATAGGCATCGTATAGTAGATAGCCGGTGAGCAATGATGATCGTTGTGCGATCAATGGAAGCTCGATCGAGTGCTTCTTGGACGATTTTCTCTGATTCCGAGTCTAATGCACTCGTTGCTTCATCGAGGAGGAGGATCCTGGGTGCTTTAATGATTGCTCGTGCTATAGCTATTCTCTGCTTCTGCCCTCCCTGACCAATTGGATGCCCTATCCCTACCTGCTCAGACAATGCAACAAAACAGGTAGATGCAAGATAATTCCTATGAAAACTTTTAGTTCGTCATCAGTACCGACTCAACTCAGCAGGCACTTAAGGCATAGAACTACATACAACTAGGGGAGAGAGAGAAGGGAAGGACCTGTGTATTGTACCCCTGGGAGGCAACTGGCTGATGAAGTTATGAGCATTCGAAGCCTTAGCAGCTTCAATTACCCTCCTCCATCTTGGCATCCTCCTTGCTGAAGAGTATATTTTCCTTTATGCCAGTCGCAAAGAGTGTTGGCTCTTGGCTCACTAGTCCCATCTGCGATCTAAGCCATTTTAATTTGCAGCTTACTAATGGCAATCCCATCGAGGATTATCTCTCCACTGAGAGGTTGTAGAACCTCTGCAGGAGCCATATCACTGTGGATTTTCCCGAGCCACTGCCACCAACCAGAGCTAGAGTCTTTCCTGATGGGATCGTGAGAGAGAAGTCTCTGAATATGATGTTTTCAGGTCTTGATGGATATGCAAACTCGACGTGTTTAAATTCAATGTTTCCTTCCAAATTCTGTATGGTGTTTCCCCTCCATGTTCTCCGGATCAATCACGGGCACTCTCTTCATCACCTCTGATATACGCTCACCTGCCGAAGATGCTTCTGAGAAGTACTTGAGGTTGGATAAAGCAGAACCCAATGCCCTTAAATCATACAAGATAAGACCAAACAAGTCAGTATCGATTGCTTCTAAAACACGGCAAGAATGCGAGTAAAATTCGGAAGTGTAAAAGAAAGCGCACACCAGTTACATTCCGCCACAATGGAAGTGCCGACAGCATAAACCGTTCCGCCTTTATAACCATGGCATATGACCATCCTACTACCATAATATGCCATGAAAGACCAAATGGCAAACACAATACTGTTGCTCCCAATCGCCAATCCTTTCGCCAGGCCCTGCCTCAGCCCCCAGCCACCGATCCTTCAAGCATTTAGAAAACTCGGAAAGCGTTTTGCCTTCACCGACAAAGGCATAAACCGTTCTGATGGAAGAAACCGCTTGTTCTGCTATCGTTCCAGCCTTATTATACTCTTCCTTTTCTTTCTTCTTGCACTCATACAGAGTCCTCCCACATATCATGCCCGGGATTATGAGGAGCAGAGCAAAGGGAAACCTAACTATTGCCAGTCTCCACAACATCAGGAATGCCACTATGTAGCTCCCCACGAACAGCGACGCA